>NC_041382.1:301253141-301413015 GCF_002162155.2 Triticum dicoccoides | reverse complement strand
CCGGACCCTGCCGCCGCCGAGGTTGACCCCGCCGTTGCCGCCGGTTTTTCCTAGAAAACCGGCCGGTTTTCGTTAGGTTTTTTTATTATTTTTTTAGATCCGTTTTTAGATCCGTTTTTTTTTGTTTTAGTTTATTTAGCGAGCGTTCGCTTGTTCGTTCGTTTTAATGGACGCGTTCATCGTTTACTTACAGAAAACAAACGTTCGTTCCTTAATCTGTTCGTCGTTTTTTTTTCTCAGATTTTCCGCGATTATTTCTGATCGTGATTTCCGATACGATTTTTGTTCTAGTATAACTTTTCGCTCGTTTATCGGAATCAGGCGATTCAAGCGCCTGGAGTTTCATCTCGAAAACCTCTTTACGTTTAACCAACTCAAACAAGTTTTTGCTTCTGTAAAATTTGACCTAGATCCAGAATATTAAACGAAGGTTGTTTCTTTCGCCGTTTGACTTTCCTTGTTTCGTTCGATTTGATTATTTTTGCAAACCGGAGTTCTTAAGTTGAACTTTCTGGTTAGCTCTCTAATTTGAGTTTTACCCGTGCATTAGATAAGTGCTTATTGTATGCTTGTTTTGTGATAGAGTACCTGGAGTGCGCCGCTTGATACTTTGAATCGCTAGGTTTCGGGATCATCAGCAAGGCAAGTAACACTTTGATCATACTTCCTACTACCCAGTTTTTATTGCATTAGATCAATACTCAAACATTGCATGATTAGGATCTAATCAAATTGTGGGTTTGGGGGAGTAGATGAGGTAGAACCTATTACCTGTTTTACTATCAAACCTTTGGGACTTACTTCTACGTTTGCTTATATTGCCATGCTATGCTAGTAGACGTGGATTGGGTGAGTGTATCCATGACCGATGTGTGAGTGATAATTTAATGTTTTATTTAAGGTGGCAACTTAAACACACATCTGGGTGGATTGAGGCACCTGGGTATTCGAGCGATTGCCTGTTTTTCTTTTGGACCGCCACCCAGGCTCAAAGGGATCATGAGATTATTCATACTAGAAACTTCCTTATGCAGCTACAAGCTACTATGGGCTCCAGCATAGTTGACTAAGTCGTGCGAACTCTTATAGTGGTAGACTAGCAGATGTAGGGGATGTAGGTTGGTACGGTCTACCCGTTCGTAAGGTGCTAGCGCTTCTGAAAGACTATGTCTCGGTCATCCGTTTCTCAAACATCATGTAGTGCGAGAATCCCAACAAAGGAGATCGAGTCTTGTGGGGAAAAGTGCGCAAACCTCTGCAGAGTGTATAAACTAATCATGGTTAGCCGTGTCCCCGGTTATGGACAGCTTGAGTATCTAGTACTTGGATTATCATGTGAATCTCATCATGTTACTCTAATTAATATTGTTGGGTTTTATATATGATGCTTAATTGGGATTGAGAGGGTGTCTACACTCTCAATGTTTAACAACTACGATGATAGTTAAATAAAATTTATTCCATTGCAGTAGGAAAAAAATGGCTTTACGCAAAAACTGTAACCATAGTGCTTTCCACCAGCCAAATATGCATGTAGTTTAGCCTTATTATTTCATTGCTCTCTGTGTGTTACATTGCCAGCATATTCCATGTGCTGACCCGTTTCGGGCTGCAACGTTCATATTGCAGACTTCTCAGACGACGAGTAAGGTGCCTTTAGGTCGTGGTTCTATACTCAGTGATGCCGTTGGAGTTGATGGACTCACTTATCTTCTAAGCCTTCCGCTGTTAATGTTATTAGATGGCCTTAAGCCATATTTATTGTAATAAGTTCTCTTTTGAGACATTCGATGTAATAAGTGTGTGATTGCTACTCTGTTATAAATCCTTCAAGTACTGTGTGTGTCAGCATTACTGATCCAGGGATGACACTGAAGCACAGAGATCAGACCGTTTGAGGTCTAGTCGCTACAAGATGGTATCAGAGCACACGCTGATTGTAGGACACGACCACTAGCTAAAGCCCTAGATCACTACTCACTCTTCTTAGTCTGACTCCTCATATTTTCTACTCTTTTAGGATGGCAGATGCAAGGAACAAGTTCACGCAACCGGAAGAAGATACACCCTTTGGACGCCACTTGAAGGAAGTCACTAGATACCTGAACATCGGAGTACCAAGCTTCACCGGAACCTACAACGCCACTTTACCGGAAGAGGAGCGCTGGATGATTCAAGTTCAAGTTCCAGGAAGTATGTTCATGCCAGTCACCAAGCCCATAGAGTTTTCCTTTGATGCACCAACCTGGAGTCTAGGAAAGAGCATGGCAACTCACATCGCCATGGGACGTATTGGAGAAGTTTACCACAATGATCTCAAGGATACTATCTACCAGATTTGTGGGCGCCGAGATGAGCACTTGGAGATGATCAGCACCAAGAAGGATAGATCAATCGCAGCTTTTATCCAGGAGTTAAACCAGCACATTCGACGTCAGGAGAACCAGATGTGCGCAGACATGATAGATCTGAAGAAGGCGAGGACAAGAATCACGGAGCTAGAAGAAGAACTCAAGGATACACGCGAAGATTATATGGAGGAAATCAAAGTATTAGTGGAGAAGAATGACGACCTGATCAAGAAGATTAGAATACTCATCGGAGGCCCTACACAAGTAGAACAAGACGAAGAACCCAAGGATATTCACCCGGAAGACTACATCATCATCGACGACACCGACTCGGACCCAGACGATAGCGATGATGACTATGTTGATGAAGCTGGAGCAGATATCATGGAGTCTGCAACCGAAGAATATTTCTAGTAGACCACCCCATCGGTAGTAGTATTCCACCATGTAAATATAGTAGTCCGAGCACTTTTGCGATAGTTAGACCGATTGTATGGCTTTGTTCGATTGAATGAAGTGATATTGTTTGCTTTTGCCTCATGTGCATATGGGTAGTGTTTTCTCTCTAGACCTCATTCTATTCTTAAATCTCATCTTTTCTAAACCCATCAGATGCCTCCGAGATGTGACAATGGATTTGCTTTCCCACCGGAGCTCACTCAGTTGATCCCGTAGCAGAATACGTGGATGCAGTTGCTAGTCCAGAATCAGAATCAGGGGAACAACAACAACAACACACCACCATCACCACCTGTTGATCACTTAACCCGTTTTCTTAGGCTGAATCAGCCGGTGTTCTCCAGTAGCACCGAGCCGATAGTAGCAGATGATTGGCTCTGCAAGATTGGAAGGGAGTTAACCACTACAGGATGTACTGATGCTAAGAAGGTGCGCTTTGCCGCACATCAGTTGGATGGACCAGCAGCATCATGGTGGGAGAATTACACTGTCACCTACCCTATAGCCACGGTGACATGGGATCAGTTTCAGCAGGCTTTCCGTGCTGCCCATGTTTCAGCAGGAGCTATGGCCATGAAGAAGCGTGAGTTTCGCAACTTACGCCAAGGAGGACGGACCGTTGGCCAGTATGTGGATGACTTTAGTAAGCTAGCACGTTATACCCCAGATGACGTTGCTATGGATGCCGCTAAGCAGGAGAAGTTTCTAGAAGGATTGAATGATGAGTTGAGCATGCAGTTGATGGTAGCAAGCTTCAACAACTACCAGGAGTTGGTAGATCGTGCTCTGATGATTGAAGGGAAGCAGCAGCAAATTGAGAACCGCAAGAGGAAGTATGGACAAGGGAAGTACAATTCTGGATCTCAGCAGAAGCTGCGTTTTACCCCTAGACCGGGAGGACCTTTTCAGCATACCCATGGAGGAGGTATCTCGCACAATCATAATGGCCCCAAGAATGGTAATGGGAATGGAGGAAGCAACGGCCAAAACCGTGCCAACCCGTCAACCCTAGCTAAGAGAGACCTGAGCCAAGTCACTTGCTTTAAGTGTCAGAAGACTGGACATTATGCCAATGAATGTCCTGAAGCCCAGAATGGAAGTGGAGATGGAAGCTCCGGGAAGAAGCCGAGCCCTTTCAACAGGGGATAGGTGAACCACGTTAACGTGGAGGAGGTTGAAGCTCAGCCAGATGCAGTAATAGGTAAGTTTTTGGTTAAGTCATTTACTGCACTCGTTCTTTTTGATACTGGTGCATCGCATTCATACATATCAAGGGGATTTTTGGATAAGTATAAACTGCCAACCCAAGCCCTTAGGTCACCCATGTTAGTAACCTCGCCTGGAGCAGAGTATATGGCCAGTCTATGGTGTGATCGGTTACCATTAAGGATTGGTATCTATGTATTTCCCTCGGACCTAATAGTATTGGAATCTCAAGGATTGGATGTGATATTAGGCATGGATTGGTTATCGAAGTATGAAGGGAACATTGAATGCGCCAGTAAGTCAATTTTGCTTACAACGCCAGAAGGAAGAAGGATCAAGTATGTATCCCGGCATGTGCCGAAGAGGACTCAAGTAAATTCCCTAACGGGAGTTGTGCAGGATGAAGTACCGGTGGTGAAGGATTTCCCTGACGTATTTCCAGAGGAGTTGCCAGGCATGCCAACGGATAGAGACATTGAGTTTTTCATTGAGCTTTTGCCAAGCACATGGCTAATATCCAAGAGACCATACAGGATACCCGCAAAGGATTTGGAGGAGATTAAGAAGCAAATTAAGGAGTTACTGGATAAAGGTTATATTCGCCCAACTTCTTCGCCTTGGGGAACGCCAATACTTCTAGTGGAAAAGAAGTATGGATCGTTAAGGATGGTTGTTGATTATCGAGGATTGAATGAAGTAACAATCAAGAATAAGTACCCACTACTGATGATCAATGATCTGTTTGATCGATTGCAAGGAGCTAAGGTATTTTCCAAGATATCTGCGATCTGGATACCATCAGTTAAAGATTCGAGACCAGCATATACCTAAGACGGCTTTTACTACCAGGTATGGGCTGTATGAGTATACCGTTATGTCATTTGGTCTGACTAACACACCTGCCTATTTTATGAACATGATGAACAAAGTGTTTATGGAGTTTTTGGATAAGTTCATCGTAGTGTTCATTGATGATATTCTGGTTTACTCGAAGAATGAGGAGGAGCATAAGGAGCATTTGCGTTTGGTACTTGGGAAGCTCAGAGAACATCAGTTATATGCCAAGTTTAGCAAATGTGAGTTTTGGTTGAAGGAAGTTGGATTCCTCGGACACGTTATATCCAGAGAAGGTATAGCAGTAGATCCCACCAAGGTTGACACTGTGACAAATTGGGAAGCCCCAACAATATATGGAGAAATCCAGAGTTTTCTAGGACTTGCGGGATACTACCGGAGATTCATTGAAAATTTCTCGAAGATTGCGAAGCCTATGACAGAGTTGTTGAAAAAGGATACCAAGTTCATATGGACTGAGGAATGTGAGGCCAGTTTTCAGGAGTTGAAGAAACGTTTGGTTACATCACCAGTGTTGATTTCGCCGGATCAGAACAAGGATTATGAGGTGTATTGCGACGCTTCACGTCGAGGACTTGGAGCAGTGCTTATGCAGGAGGGAAGAGTTGTTTCATATGCCTCACAACAACTTAAGCCTCATGAGTTGAATTATGCCACGCATGATTTGGAGTTAGCAGCCATAGTGCATGCATTAAAGACTTGGAGACATTTTCTGATTGGAAACCATTGTGAGGTGTACACGGATCACAAGAGTTTGGAGTATATTTTCACGCAGAAGGAGTTGAATCTCAGGCAAAGGAGATGGTTGGAGCTCATCAAGGATTATGACATGAGATTGGATTATCGTCTCGCAAAGGCTAACGTAGTAGCCGATGCGTTGAGTCATAAAAGCCATGTCAACACCCTAATGACGGGAGATTTACTGAAGGAGTTAGCCGAGGACCTTCGTGAGCTATGTTTGGAGATAGTTCCGAGAGGCTATGTAGCTGCATTGGAGATTCAGTCTACTTTGATGGGTAAGATCAGAGAAGCTCAGAAGACTGATAAGGAGATTGCTTATATAAAGGAGAAGATGGGCAAAGGAAAAGTTAAAGGATTTCGTGAGGATGAGCACGATACCCTATGGTTTGAAGATCGTGTTTATGTGCCCAATGACCCAGAGATCGGGAAGTTAATTCTGCAGGAGGCCCATGATTCACCATATTAGATTCACCCAGGAAATACCAAGATGTATTTGGATTTGAAGGATACTTTCTGGTGGACCAGAATGAAGAAGGATATTGCGGAGTATGTAGCAGTTTGTGATGTATGTCAGAGAGTAAAAGCAGAGCATCAGAAGCCAGCGGGATTGCTACAGCCATTGCCAATACCCGAATGGAAGTGGGATAAGTTAGGCATGGATTTTATTACAGGATTGCCCAGAATGCGTTCAGGCTATGACTCGATTTGGGTTGTAGTAGATCGTTTGACAAAGGTAGCTCATTTCATCCTAGTGAAGACTACCTACACCAGTGCTAAGTTGGCAAATATATACATGACCAGGATCATATGTCTGCATGGAGTTCCAAGGAGTATTGTATCAGATAGAGGAACCCAGTTTACCTCAAAGTTCTGGAATCAGTTGCACGAAACTTTGGGTACCAGGCTAGAGTTCAGCACATCTTTTCATCCGCAGACAGATGGATAGACCGAGAGAGTCAATCATATTTTGGAGGATATATTGAGAGCTTGCGCGCTAGATTACAGATCTAGATGGGACGAAAATTTGCCATATGCAGAGTTTTCTTACAACAACAGTTATCAATCCAGTTTGAAGATGGCCCCTTTCGAAGCCTTGTACGGAAGGAGGTGCAGGACCCCGTTGTCGTGGGATGAAGTTGGAGACCGCCAGTTGTTTGGACTGGATTTGATTAAGGAGTCTGAACATAAGGTGAAATTGATTCGCGATAGGCTCAAGGTATCCCAGTCTAGGCAGAAGAGCTACGCAGATTCTAAACGCAAGGAGACAGTTTACGAAGTCGGAGACCAAGTTTATCTTCGAGTATCTCCACTTTGAGGAGTTAAGCGTTTTGGAGTTAAGGGAAAGTTAGCGCCACGTTTTGTAGGACCATACAAGGTTTTGGAGCGTATGGGAGAAGTAGCCTACAAATTGGAATTGCCCGAAGGATTGTATTCCACATTTCCCAGTTGAAGAAGTGCCACGCAGAGATGGCTGATATATCGCTGAGAGATACAGTGCCACTGGAAGCGATTCAGTTGGACAGTGATTTGACCTATGAGGAGAAACCAGTAAAGATTCTTGAGTATGCCAGCCGAGTCACCCACAGCAAGGTTATCAAGTTTTGTAAAGTTCAGTGGAGCCACCACACCGAGGATGAAGCCACCTGGGAGCGAGAGGAAGATCTACTGAAGGACCACCCTCACCTATTCTCTAGCCAACCCGAATCTCGAGGGCCAGATTCATCTTAAGGGGGGTAGGTTTGTAACATCCCAAATTTTCAATTTGGAATGTTATACATTAGATCATCACTGCATATCATATTTTACTTGTTTTTGGTTTGATCCTAGAAAATCTACGCAACTCAAGGACCCTTAGAGAGAGTTGGGGATTTCGTTATTTTCATATTTGAGTTTTCTCGAACTTTGAAAATAGGATCATTTGATTTTATTTATTTTATCTTCAATTATTTCTATTATAAAAATATGAGAGACGGAATAAAATGACTTTCCCAAAATAAAGAAATATTGAGGATTTAATAATAAAATCAAATAAGATTTCATTTTGGTTTTATTTGCCATTGTATTTGAATTTAGGAAAAATGAGCATTTTCCAAAATTGCATTTAGGCCCCAAATAAATGTTCATCCTGTTCGACTTGATTTTAGAAGTCGGGGAAAATTTATTTTAGGATTTTTGGAGTTCGTTTAGTATTTCTTTTATTTGTTTTTCTACGCGTAATTAATTTTTTTTTAAAACGCAACCAACTTAGGGCCGGTTTCGGCCAGGACTCCTCCGGCCGGGCCTTTAAATAGCGCCGCCCCGAGCCCGTTTAGCCCAAGCCGCCGCGCCGCCAGGAACCCTAACCTTAGCACCCCGCCACCGCCGCCGCGCGCTGCTGCAGCCACCGGAGTCCGCCGCCGCTGTCGGGACCCCGATCCTAAGTCACACCGATCTAGCATGTAGCACATCATATCACTTTGCGGCCTCACGCACGGTATTCCCACGGGTGCCACCTTACCTGGCCCGGGACCGTTTGCGCCTTTTGGCTCACGTATATGATAGTGTTGCTAGCATCCATATGACAGAGAACCCGGGCTGACATGACTAGTCGTGAACCCAAAGTGGCACTAACTTACAGGGACATGCATACATGAATCAACCTCGAGCATGTCAGTCAACAGCGTATGAATCCGGGCTGTAGCAACTGGGCTAACAGGACTCCGGGAACCCGGGCTGTAGTAGGCTAACAAGACTCCGGATGTCTCCGCATGACATTTCCCCGAAGGGACAGACACAAGAATGAAGTGACTCACATGCCGGCCAGTCTAAGTGTTCCGGAGCAGTAGTACTGGGCTAGCAGGACTCCGGTAAACCGGGCTGTAGCGGACTACCAAGGCTCAGTGGAAGCACTAGACTACATTTCCCCATAAGAGAGGCTACCAAGGATAAACAACTAGATTGTCGGATCCCACACATAGAAATACACGTTACATGTACGCATAACATGCAAGTATGTGTTGTATAACATGGCATCACAACATAACTCAAACTCATATAGATAAAGGCCCAGAAGAGCCACATAGCATTCAATACAAACAGGGGTCTCATGACCCATCATTCAGAGCATACAAGCAACGGAAGCATTACATGTCTGAGTACAGACAACTAAAAAACGAAAAGACTAAGAAGCCTGAATACACACGACCCTCCCAAGGGTACAAGATCGTAGATGGGATACAAGCTACTCGTCGAAGTCACTAGTGTAGCCAACTGCAAAACATAAATAAGCAAATGTGAGTACGAAGGTACTCAGCAAGTCTTACATCAGAATTATCTACATATGCAGCATTGTCAACAAAGAGGGTGGTGGAGTTTAACAACAGCAAGCCATCTTTGACTCAGTGGCTAACCTATACTATGAGTATTAGAAACTTCTTTGAGGTGAGAAGACGCACACGAGTCCACATATACACCATATCAATCCTCCACTATGGATCCGTTCCCGTCTCCCTACGAGAAGGCCATCCATAGCACTCACGCTTATCTTTCGTATTTTAGAGTATCCACTTCAAGTTGTCTATGTACTACATAAGTCCTCCAAGTTTCCATATCCAAGGAAAAAGGCTATTCGAATAGATAATGTTAACCCTGCATGGGGTGTACTTCTTCACACACGCTCTCGCCACTTATCGCCCTGTACACGTCATGTACCTCGGCAACCTTCAAGCGGAAGTCGGGTGAGGGTGTCGGCCACGACCTGACTAACCACACAAGTCTCTCGTCCTGGTTTATCGCCTATTCGAGTTCCATCCGCAAGGAGTTCCGGCCGAAGTCTCCAGTACGGACCCAAATGATGTGTGCAGGGTTCCCAAGCCCACCATCCGGGTGCCACTTGGTACACCGTGCCATGGTGCCTAGTCTGTCCCAAGCCCGTCCCGTCGGGCACCACCTGGTAGACAAGTAGCACTACCTACAAATGCCAGAAACTAGTTGCAACTCTTGGACAGAGATCAAGTGGATTAATAAGCTGATAGGGGTCGGATAACCGGAACCCAATGTGTGATAGTAACTGGACTTGGATAACATACACAGTACTCAGTGCTTAGGGACGGTTCCAATGAGACAACCCACCATGTACTCCTACATGGCCTCTCATCGCTACCTTTACCAATACGTGTTCACACACTTAGCCTTTATCGGTAGGACATGTTCACCACTTCGATTCATTCTCGATGAATCAGACCTAACACAACTCTAAGCATAGCTAGCATAAAGAAAACAAGCATGGATGAGTAGGCACATCAAGGCTCAAGCAACTCCTACTCATGATAGTGGGTTTCAACTATTTACTGTGGCAATGATAGGTCATGCAGAGGAATGGGTTCAACTACCACAGCAGAAAAATAGCAGTTGAATCGTTGTTTTCCTAATGCAGTACAAGGAGCAGGAGCAAGAGAGTGGGATTTATTGAAATGCTCAAGGGGTTTTGCTTGCCTGATAGATGACGAAGGGGCACTGCTCCTCTGACAGGTACTCGGGAACACCTTCCGGAGTGGAACCTATCGAGAAGAAATGGTGCCGGCAATCAATACACAAACAAATGAAACAATATGATGCATGAACATGACATATGCAAATGCTAGTGTTTGGGCTAATGCAAGATGCTACCAAGTTGGTTGGAGCCCATTTGAATCAAAGATTCAAATGCAATTCAAAATGAAGCATTTAAAATGCCCATATTATGTTTTCACTTATACAGCATGTATAAGTTGCTTTTTCATGCATTTAACTGGCATAAATGTATTCCTTGCATTTTTCTGATAATTTTTCATATATAAATTATTTCATTCTGAGCTACGGTTGAATTACTATGATTTTTAGAAGTTTTAGCTATTTTCTGGAATTTCCTGAATAAGAATAAATCCAGAAAAAGAGTTACTGCGTCAGCATTGCGTCATGCTGACCTCAGCAGGTCAACAACAGCGGTCTAGGTCAAACCTGGCCAGTGGGGTCCACTGGTCAGTGACATAGTGCTATTCAGTGTCAATGACAGGTGGGGCCCGGTCAACGTGTGACGTGGCCAGGTCAAACTGACCGGTGGGGCCCATGGGGGGGTTAATTTAATCTAAACGGAAATAAAACCCGGTTAGTTAGGACGTGGGGCCCAGCGGTCAGTGGGTCAGGGGGTTAAATTAGTGGATCATTAGCCACTAATGATGCCCACGTCACCTAAACATCGATTAGCCGCCGGTGCTAAGCAGGACGTGGGGGCGCTCCTCGCCCGGGCGACTCCGGTGACAAGAGCGTGCGCGGCTGGGCTCTACGGGTGCAGCGCGACGAGGCGCGTCGGGTGGTAGCATCGAGGCGGCTGGAGGTGGAGTGAAGCGATGGCAGCGGCGACAAGCGCGGCGGCCGGAGCTACTGCCTGCACGGGCGCGGTGCTAGAGCAAGCAGGCGAGCGAGCAAAGGGGCTGGGCGGCCTCCTGGCAACACCAGGAGCATATGCGGTGCAAGGGCACGGCTTGGTCGAGCCCAGGCCATGGTGGCGACATCTCCGGTGGAGCCAAGCTCTCGGGCTCGATGGGAACGGCGGCTAGAGAGGGAAATAGAGTACGGGGAGAGAGGGGATAAGCAGAGGAGCTCACAGCGCGTCGAATGGAGCCATTCGCGAGCTCGGGGAGGCACTGGAGCGAGCGGAGCAACGAGGGGGATCTCCGGCGGCCGGCGATGGAAACAAAGAGGGTGGCGTCGCTTCAGGAGTTCCGCGGGCGCATGACTCGATGGAGAGATCGAGGGCGTTGAGGCGAAGCTCGTGGGCACGTCTGAGAGGCGAGGGGAAGGCAGTGGCTGCGTCTTTGGCGAGCGGCGGCGACGAGCGTACTCGGGTGCGTGTGAGAGAGAGAATAGAGGAGGGGGAGGAGCTCGAGGGAGTGAGCAAGAGGGACCAGGGTGAAGAACAGACTGTAGGTATGAAGAACAGACTCGATCTAAACTACGAAAAACTGTAAAATCTCACCGAGCAACCTAGAAATCTGATACCACTTGATAGAGGCAAAGGTGTCCCGTCTTTCGATGAGATGATGGATATCGCTTTGGTGGAAGTCGACTTGGACGATCCGACTACGAACGTGCGAGGACGTCGCGCCTTAGCAATCGCTAAACCAACTCCGAGAGGTTATTGACCACACCGGAGCACGATCAACCTGACCACGAGGGTCTGTTTCCTGCGAGCAAACGAAGAACAAGCAAGAAGCTGAGATTGCAATCTGGATATTGCGAATATAAGATGAAAGCTTTATTGATCAAGGTGGGGTTCTGTGACGCCTTTGTCTGGTCGTTGAACACAAACGAAGTACGCGAAGTTGCAGCTATGGCGAACTTTTAATCTAAACAAAACCCAAAGTCTAAACGGTGCCCTAAAGGCTGTATATATGGAGGAAGAGGGGGGGAATTTTGTGGCCCTTGGTGGAGGGGTCCGAAATCAACCCTGTGTCTTGTTTCCCCACACATACGGACTCTAAAAATAGCCTACACTTATGTATTTCGAAATTACATGGGCCTGGCCCAATAATAAGGTGACGCAGCACCTAAAATAGCCTCGGGACGAAATTTATGAAGTGGCATCTTGTATATTTCGTCCAAGGCTTCATGCAACCATTATGGTGGCTTCAAAGTCGTGAAATCATCACTTGTAACTCCATACTTGTTCCCCTTGCGCATGCCATCATCTCCATGCTTGTTCTTGCTCCAATGTTCATCCTTCTCCAAGCTAGGCCCTTCATTTGTAAGCAAAACAAATGTATCCAATTTAGGCAGCATCATATTCTCATGAACATTAGAATCATTACCAAGAAACGAAAGTACCTGGTAATTTAGTTGGCGTGCACGAGCTCTAGTAATTGGTCCAGTATGTATAGCAGCAGGGGCTATGGGTGTAACAATTGTATTGATGTCCTCATCATCCTCCCCTTCTTGAAATGAAGTCGTCCTCGACGGAAGGTCATCTTCCTCACCCAAATAAGGCTTCAAATCTGCAATGTTAAAAGTGGGACTAACCCCAAAATCTGTAGGCAGCTCAAGTTTATATGCATTATCATTTATTTTCTCTAACACCTTAAAGGGACCATCAGCACATGGCATTAACTTTGATTTGCGCAAATCAGGAAATCTATCCTTACGCAAATGTAACCAAACAAGATCTCCAGGTGCAAACACAACATGTTTTCTACCCTTATCTCCAGCAAGTTTATATTTAGCATATACGCTCAATGTTTTCCTTAGTTAACTCATGCATTTTTAAAATCAATTCAGCATGTTGTTTAGCATCAAAATTAACCTTCTCCGAAGATGGAAGAGGCAACAAATCAATAGGTGCACAAGGTAGGAAACCATACACAACTTCAAAAGGGCACATCTTAGTAGTAGAATGCAATGAACGATTATAAGCAAATTCAATATGAGGCAAGCATTCCTCCCACATTTTCTTATTATTCTTCAAAACAGCCCTAAGCATAGTAGACAACGTTCTATTCACTACTTCAGTTTGTCCATCAGTTTGGGGGTGACAAGTAGTACTAAAAAGCAGTTTAGTCCCCAACTTAGCCCATAAACATCTCCAAAAGTGGCTAAGAAATTTAGTATCACGATCTGAAACAATAGTATTTGGCACACCATGCAAGCGAATAATTTCACGAAAGAACAAATCAGCAACATTAACAGCATCCTCGCTTTTATGACATGGTATAAAGTCTGCCATTTTCGAGAATCTATCCACGACAACAAATATGCTATCCCTCCCCTTCTTTGTTCGAGGTAAACCTAAAACAAAGTCCATAGATATATCCTCCCAAGGAACACTAGGTACATGCAAAGGCATATATAAACCATGAGGATTGAGTCGTGACTTAGCTTTTTGACATGTAGTGCAGCGAGCAATAAAACGCTCAACATCCCGTCTCATCTTTGGCCAAAAGAAATGTGTAGCAAGTACGTCCTCCGTCTTCTTCACGCCAAAGTGTCCCATTAATCCTCCTCCATGCGCCTCCTGCAACAACAAAAGACGAACGGAGCTAGCTGGAATGCATAGCTTGTTAGCACGAAACACAAATCCATCGTTAACGACGAACTTGTTCCACATTCTTCCTTCTTTACAATTCTGCATTACATCTTTAAAATCAGCATCATGCACATATTGATCTTTGATGGTCTCCAAACCAAATATTTTGAAGTCAAGTTGTGAAAGCATAGTATAGCGGCGAGACAATGCATCAGCAATAACATTTTCTTTTCCCTTCTTGTGTTTAATGACATAAGGAAAAGTCTCAATGAATTCAACCCATTTAGCATGTCTACGATTCAGTTTAGCTTGACTTTTAATGTGTTTCAAAGATTCATGATCAGAATGTATAACAACTTCTTTGGGCCATAAATAATGTTGCCATGTTTCTAAAGTCCGAACAAGAGCATATAATTCTTTATCATAAGTAGAATAATTCAGACTAGGCCCATCCAATTTTTCAGAAAAGTATGCCACAGGTTTGCCATCTTGTAATAACACACCACCTAATCCAATTCCACTAGCATCACATTCAAGCTCAAAAGTCTTATTAAAATCAGGAAGTTGGAGTAAAGGAGCATGTGTCAACTTATCTTTCAATACCGAGAAGGCTTCTTCCTGTGCGGTACCCCAAAGAAAAGGCACATCTTTCTTTGTAAGCTCATTGAGAAGTGCAGCAATGGTGCTGAAATCTCTCACAAAGCGCCAACTCTCAATAGCTTCAATCTTGGCTTTATCAACTTCAATTCCCTGTGGAGTAACAACATAGCCAAGAAAAGATACTCGGTCGGTGCAAAAGGTGCACTTCCCAAGGTTACCAAACAAACGTGCATCACGTAGAGCAATAAAAACAGCACGTAAATGTTCCAAATGTTCTTCCAAAGATCTGCTATAAATCAATATGTCATCAAAGTAAACTACCACAAATCGTCCAATGAAAGCACGTAAAACTTCGTTCATTAATCTCATGAAAGTACTAGGTGCATTAGTTAACCCAAAAGGCATGACTAACCACTCATATAATCCAAACTTAGTTTTAAATGTTGTTTTCCATTCATCTCCCAATTTCATACGAATTTGATGGTATCCACTACGCAAATCAACTTTGGAGAATATTGTAGAGCCACTCAATTCATCAAGCATATCATCGAGCCTAGGAATAGGATGACGATAACGAATAGTAATATTATTAATGCCTCTACAATCAACACACATACGTGATGTACCATCCTTTTTCGGCACTAGAATAATAGGAACAGCACAAGGACTAAGGGATTCGCGTATATAACCTTTGACAAGAAGCTCTTGTACTTGACGCATAATCTCCTTCATCTCCTCTGGATAGGTATGGTATGGTGCACGGTTTGGCAGTGAAGCACCGGGAATTAAGTCAATCTGATGCTCAATCCCTCGAATAGGTGGTAATCCCGGTGGCACGTCTTGTGGAAAGACGTCAGCGAACTCCTGCAAAATGTTAGTGACAGCAGGAGGCAAAGAGGAAGGCACGTCCTCGAATGAAAATAATGCCTCTTTACACACAAAAGCATAGCAAACAGATTTGCTGAAATCTAGCTCATCAATATCAGATTTGGTGGCAAATAAACATGCACTTTTGAATTTAATTTCAGAAGCAACACTAGATGGTTTATTATTAGGCTTCATTTGTTGCTCAAATTCTTTTGCCACAATCTGATTTTCACTCTTATTCTTCTCCTGTTTTGCTTTATTAGCTCTATTAATATCATCTTTCAAAATGGAATCAGGAGTCATAGGAAGCAAAGTAATATTTTTATCCTTATGAACAAGAGTATAGTGATTGTTTCTACCATGGTGTACAGAGTTTTTATCAAATTGCCATGGTCTACCAAGTAATAAGGAACATGCTTGCATAGGTACCACATCACAATCAACATAATCAGCATATGTGGAGATACTAAAATGCACACGAACAATACGTGTTACCTTAACCTTGCCGCTGTTGTTGAACCATTGGATGTAGTAAGGATGTGGATGTGGTCCTGTGGTGAGAGAAAGCTTCTCCACCATCTCCATGCTAGCCAAGTTGTTGCAGCTCCCTCCATCTATTATGACGCGCACAGAACGTTCCTTCACAACTCCCTTGGTATGGAACAAATTGTGCCTCTGATTTTGCTCAGCTTGTGTGACCTGCACACTCAAAACACGTTGAGCAACTAAACATTCATACCTGTCAGCGTCTTCAGGAGCCATGTATTGCGTCTCATGATCAGAATCATCTCCACCATGTTCTTCACGTGTAATAAGAGCCAAAGTCTGCTCATCATAGTCACTAGCGGACTCATATCCACCATCCGCAGTAGCAATCATCACACGCGGAGATTTGCATTCTCTCGCATAATGACCTCCTCCCTTACAACGACGACAAATAATATCACTTGTGTGCCCTGTTGATGCCATGGAAGAAGAAGAACTCTGTGCAGGCCCAGCAGGTGCGCTCTTGGCAGATAATGGTGGTTGTGCCTGTTTTCTTGTATCATGACTGGAGGAGGCACCTGATTGAGGTGCTGGTGCAGTTGAAGTAGAAGATGCACGCGGTGTCCATGATGAAGGTCGGCCTGCAGAAAAGTTAGATCGCGCCAATGCTTGTCGATCCTGCACTTGACGTTCAGCTTTACAAGCAAGATGGAATAAACGAGTGATATTAGTATACTCTTTATAGTCTAGAATGGTCTGAATCTCTCTATTTAATCCACCCAGAAAACGTGCAAGCATAGCTTCATTCTCCTCAACAATACCACATCTAATCATGCCAGTTTGTAATTCCTGATAATATTCTTCTACAGAATTTTTCCCTTGTCTTAAACGCTGCAATTTTTGAAGCAATTCACATTGATAATATGGTGGAACCCAACGCGTACACATAGCAGTTTTCAAAGCAGCCCAAGTAGTTGGAATAGGATATAATCTACAATGTTCAGACCACCATACACATGCAAACTAGTGAAAGCACAAATAGCAGCAGCAACCCGTCTCTCCTCAGGATATTGTAAACATGTAAATCGTTGTTCAGTTTCTAACTCCCAAGTAAGATATATATCAGGAACATATCTACCCTCAAATGGTGGAATATGCAATTTCACTTTAGGAATATGGACATCATCTCGTACCTGAGGTGGTGGTGCAGGCCTACCATTACGAATATATACCTGAGGTCGACCTGCTGGTGGTGGTGCTAGTGGCTGCACGTAGTTCGGATTTTGATCAACCTCATCCTCATAATCGCCCGCATACTCATCATCCTCCTGGGTACCAGCAGCAGCAGTAGCACGAGCCAAAGAAGCATCAGCAACAGGAACAGCAGCACCAGAAGTTTGGCCATCCTCAATAGGAACACGCTTCGCTCGTCCATACTGATTTGGAAGGAGGCGTTGTTGTTGTTGTTGCAGAGGTGCGATAGGTGCAGCCGGCGGTGGTGGTGGAAAAGGCGCGAGCAATTCATTAAACTTGCTATCAAGCTTTGTTTCGAACGTCTTCTCAATGCCATCTATCTTCTCCATGGCCTCGTCAAATTTGTTTAGCACATCTTGCACCTGTCCACTCATCATTTGCTGAAATTTATCATGTAGTTGTTTGTTCGTCAGGTTCTCCCAATCAGTCTCATCGGCTTGTGATCCTACCATGGTTAGCAGCAAATAGAAACACACAAGAATAGGATCCTACAGACTACTAAGAAGTGGTGGTGGTGTATAACAAACCCGTCAAGCAAATCTCAAATTCTTACCAGTTCTTACCCAGCAGCAGGTGGTGATCGGCAACCGTTGTAGTCAAAACTCTCAAAGCTTGGATAGAGCGATTACCAGGGAGAGTCAAACGCACGACGTAGATGTATGTGGAGCTGGGAAGGCTTATAATATGGTAGCAAAAGGGGTCAGCAAAAATCAATTCAGAGATGCAAAGTTGAATAAACGCTCAACGACGGTACTGTGCTGGTCCTAGGCTAGACCGTGCTAGAGACGCGAGCCTGTCTCAAAACACTCAGAAACAACTAAAAATAGGATAGCCAGAATTTTTTTCGAAAAATGCGTTTTCGTAAAATTTTGGACCTAAACGGAGCGTGGTTTCCGGACTCGTTTTTTTTTCCGAAACCTACTCCGGCAAGGAAACACGAACCGGAATCTAGATGGATCTCGAAAACAAACCTAATATGACAAGAATTCGGATTGGTGGTGGATATATGGCAGCGGTGGTGGTAGCGGTGGTAGTATATGGATATGGATTCGGAGTGGTGGTGGTAGGTGGCAGGGGCAATGATGATGGTGCGGTGGCGGCGTGACAACTTATGACCAGAACTCGAAACTCTAAAAGAATAGACGCTAAGACCAGCAACTAGACACGGCGATGCAACCGCAAATTCAACAAAGCAAAACCCTAAAAAGATTATGCAAAGGCTCAGATTGGTTCGGATATGATGAACTAACCCTAATTTTTTTGTGGCTTTTTCGTGGACTGTAGGTATGAAGAACAGACTCGATCTAAACTACGAAAAACTGTAAAATCTCACCGAGCAACCTGGAAATCTGATACCACTTGATAGAGGCAAAGGTGTCCCGTCTTTCGATGAGATGATGGATATCACTTTGGTGGAAGTCGACTTTGACGATCCGACTACGAACGTGCGAGGACGTCGCGCCTTAGCAATCGCTAAACCAACTCCGAGAGGTTATTGACCACATCAGAGCACGATCAACCTGACCACGAGGGTCTGTTTCCTGCGAGCAAATGAAGAACAAGCAAGAAACTAAGATTGCAATCTGGATATTGCGAATATAAGATGAAAGCTTTATTGATCAAGGTGGGGTTCTGTGACACCATTGTCTGGTCGTTGAACACAAACGAAGTACGCGAAGTTGCAGCTATGGCGAACTTTTAATCTAAACAAAACCCAAAGTCTAAACGATGCCCTAAAGGCTGTATATATGGAGGAAGAGGGGGGGAATTTCGTGGCCCTTGGTGGAGGTGTCCGAAATCAACCCTATCTCTTGTTTCCCCACACATACGGACTCTAAAAATAGCCTACACTTATGTATTTCGAAATTACATGGGCCTGGCCCAATAATAAGGTGACGCAGCACCTAAAATAGCCTCGGGACGAAATTTATGAAGTGGCAACTTGTATATTTCGTCCAAGGCTTCATGCACCCATTATGGTGGCTTCAAAGTCGTGAAATCATCACTTGTAACTCCATTCTTGTTCCCCTTGCGCATGCCATCATCTCCATGCTTGTTCTTGCTCCAATGTTCATCCTTCTCCAAGCTAGGCCCTTCATTTGTAAGCAAAACAAATGTATCCAATTTAGGCAGCATCATATTCTCATGAACATTAGAATCATTACCAAGAAACGAAAGTACCTGGTAATTTAGTTGGCGTGCACAAGCTCTAGTAATTGGTCCAGTATGTATAGCAGCAGGGGCTGTGGGTGTAACAATTGTATTGATGTCCTCATCACAGGGGGTGCGTGGCGACGTCCTAGGCGTCGAGGCAGCGGCGGGAAGCAGGAGGTGGCGGGGCGCGTGCTCGCGCGCGGCGGCCACGCGCTTGCTGTCCTCTTGGCGGGAGGTAGGTGGTGACTGGCAGAGGCCAGTGGGCTAGGCCTCTACTGGGCCGGCTGGGGTGCCAGGTAAGCCAGGTAAGTTTTCCCTTTTTTTGTTTTCTTTTCTATTTCTGACATTTGTTTTTTATTTAAATTATATACTAGAACAATTCTAAAAATGTTGGGATTCTGTATGACCACTAGTTAAAATATACCAGAGGCCCTCACCAAATTCCAACATTTTTGGAGCCTTTAAAATATTTATATTATTTTAAACAGCTCCAATTCAAATATATATGGGTTCATTCAAAAATCCAAAATGTTTAGCAAAAATGTGCATCACCTCTGGTTGTTGTTTCCAACATTTTCCAAAGACCATGAACATTTTTGAAAATCATTTTGGGTTCATTGAAATTCCATTTTTAATTTGAACCTATTTGAATTTGCTTTGGTGCTAGGGTTTGAAACATTCCCCATTTCAAATTCAAATTGAAACTTAAACATGATGCACAAAGCAAGCCTAGGTCATACCAGAACTAGGGATGTGACACCTCGCCCCCACTCGGAAGAATCTTGTCCCGAGATTCAGGAGTTGGCAGAAAGAAAGCGGGGTACTCAAGTCGAAGACGATCTTCTCGCTCCCAAGTAGCTTCTCTCTTGGCATGATGATACCATTGAACCTTGAGAAACTTGATGTTATGACGTCGAGTGACACGCTCTGCTTGATCCAGAATGCGAACGGGGTACTCTTGATAAGTGATGTTATCTTGGAGATCAAGCGTTTCATGGTCCACTCC
This sequence comes from Triticum dicoccoides, assembly GCF_002162155.2. NCBI lineage: Eukaryota > Viridiplantae > Streptophyta > Magnoliopsida > Poales > Poaceae > Triticum > Triticum dicoccoides. The sequence goes on along the minus strand of NC_041382.1, from coordinate 301,393,001 downwards.
GCGGATGGGATCCGAGAAGCAACGCTTGAGTTGGGAGACGTGGAAGACATCATGAACTCGAGAAAGATGTGGGGGTAGTTCCCACTGGTAGGCAACCTCTCCTCGTTTAGCGAGAATGCGAAAAGGACCAATGTAACAAGGAGCCACCTTGCCCTTGATACCGAAACAATGGGTACCCTTCAAAGGAGTAACCCAAAGGTAAGCCTTGTCGCCAACTTCATAAGCCACTTCCTTATGATGATGGTCATACTGGCTCTTTTGACGAGATTGGGCTGTTTTCAAATTCTCACGAATGATGTGAACTTGCTCTTCTGCCTCCTGGATCATATCCGACCCAAAGAATTGTCTTTCACCGATTTCTGACCAGTTCAAAGGTGTTCGACATCTTCGTCCATAGAGAATCTCGAAAGGAGCTTTCTTAAGACTGGATTGATAGCTATTGTTATAAGAAAACTCGGCGAAAGGAAGACACTTCTCCCAATTCATACCGAATGAGATAACACAAGCTCTAAGCATGTCTTCCAGAATTTGGTTGACCCTTTCCACCTGACCACTTGACTGAGGGTGGAAAGCGGTACTGAAAGAAAGATGGGTTCCCATGGCATTCTGGAAACTTTCCTAGAAATGAGAGGTGAAAAGACTGCCACGGTCTGAATTGATCTCTAGTGGAACACCATGGAGTGACACTAGTCGGGAGATATATAAGTCAGCGATCTGACTAGCAGTGATACTCTCTCGAACAGGTAGGAAGTGAGCTACTTTGGAAAGACGATCAATGACTACAAAGATAGCATTATTTCCTTTCTTGGTCCTGGGAATGCCGGTGATGAAGTCCATACCAACTTTGTCCCATTTCCACTCAGGAATAGCTAAAGGTTGAAGGGTGCCAGCAGGTCTCTGATGCTCTGCCTTAACACGACGACAAACATCACAGTTGGCAATGTACTGAGTGATTTCTCTCTTCATCCTAGTCCACCAGAACCCCTGGCGTAGGTCCTGATACATGTTGGTACTACTGGGATGAATCGTGAGAGGACATTCATGGGCCTCCTTAAGGATCAGTTGCTGCATCTGTTGACATTTGGGAACCACCAAACGGTTTCCAAAGTAAACAACACCTCGTTCATCCATAGAGAAACAACCAGCAACTCCCTTGGAAATATTTTTCTTGATCCGGGAGATTCCCATATCATGCTTCTGAGCCTCTATGATCTGATCCGTAAGGGTAGGTTTTGCCACCAAGGTAGAAAGGGAACCATGAGGAGCTATGTGAAGGTTAAGCTTACCGAATTCCTCATGGTGGGGTGGTTGACATTGTTGCAACATGAGGTTGTTGCAATAGGATTTATGACATAAAGCATCAGCCATGACATTGGCTTTGCCTGGGGTGTAGGTGATTCCTAAGTCGTAATCCGAGATCAACTCCAACCAACATCTCTGTCTGAGATTCAGATCCGGTTGGGTGAAGATATACTTGAGACTCTGATGGTCACTGTAGATTTCGCAATGGTTACCAAGAAGGTAATGTCTCCAAGTCTTAAGTGCATAGACTATGGCTACAAGCTCTAGATGATGTGTACGATAATTTTCCTCATGTGGATGCAACTATCGAGATGCATAGGCAATCACATGACGATCCTGCATAAGAATGCAACCTAGTCCTTGACGCGAAGCGTCGCAATAGATAACAAAGTCTTTAGTGAAATCCGGTGGCACGAGTATGGGCGCAGAAGTCAGGCATCTTTTCAGTTCCTGAAAACTGTGCTCACACTGTGGGGTCCACTCAAACCTTTTATCTTTCTTGAGGAGTTCCGTGAGAGGTTTGGCCACTTGGGAGAAGTTTTCAACAAAACGGCGACAATAACTGGCTAGACCAAGGAAACTCCTAACTTGTTTGACCGTTTCAGGTGGAGTCCAATCGAGAACGGCTTTAACTCTCTCGGGATTGATAGCAATGCCCTTACCAGAGATCACGTGGCCTAGATAGGTCACTTCTGGCCACCAAAATTCACACTTGGGCAACTTGGCATAAAGGCGGTGCTCTCTGAGTTTTTCTAACATAAGTCTAAGGTGCTCGGCATGCTCTTCCTCGTTCTTCGAGTAAATAAGAATATCATCGAGGTAAACCACAACGAACTTATCTAAGTACTCCATGAAGATCGAGTTCATCAAGCGGGAGAAAGTAGCTGGAGCATTGGTTAGGCCGAAAGACATCACGGTGTACTTGTATTGACCATAACGAGTGACAAAGGCCGTTTTGGGGATGTCCCCATTTCTGATTTTGATTTGGTGGTAGCCTAACATCCAATCCATCTTAGAAAAGACTGAGGATCTCGTGAGCTGATCATACAGGTCGTTGATCCTGGGGAGCGGATACTTGTTCTTTATCGTGACCAAATTAACGGGACGATAATCTACAACCATCCGATCCGTACCATCCTTCTTCTTGACGAAGAGGATAGGACAAGCCCAAGGAGAAGAACTAGGACGGATGAAACCCTTTTGCAAGGACTCATCAAGCTATTTCTTAAGATCGGCTAACTCCAAAGGTGCCATCTTGTATGGTCTCCTGGAGATTGGAACAGTTCCTGGGATAAGTTCTATGACAAACTCTACATCTCTGTCAGGTGGCACACCTGGTAGTTCTTCTGGAAAGACATCCGGGTAGTTCTTCTGGAAAGACATCCTGGGATAAATCCGGAAACCACCCTCCGTTTAGGCCCAAAATTTTCAGAAAACGCACTTAACAAAAAAAATTTGGCTATCCTAATTTTAGGTGTTTCTAAGCGTATTGAGACAGTCGCCGTTATAGAAAGTTTTTTTTGACCCGTTTCCAGTTGTTGGGTCCAGGCAGTCGAAAAAAAAATTGGTCGAAAAAATTTCGTGCCCATCCTGTCAGTTTGACCTGGGAAGAGTTTTGAGACACTCGCCATTATAGTGATTTTTTGCAAAAAAAAAAGAGCAGCGCAAAAAAAAAGAGCAGCGCCAAAAAAAAAGAGCGAAAAAAAATTCCAGAGTGTGCTTTCCCCTTGTTTACGTGCAGCGCCGTGATTTTGTTAGTGTTCTAGGCTCGCGTCTCTAGCATGGTCTAGCCTAGGACCAACACAGTACCGTCGTTGAGCGTTTATTCAACTTTGCATCTCTGAATTGATTATTGTTGACCCTTTTTGCTACCATATTATAAGCCTTCCCAGCTCCACATACATCTACGTCGTGCGTTTGACTCTCCCTGGTAATCGCTCTATCCAAGCTTTGAGAGTTTTGACTACAATGGTTGCCGATCACCACCTGCTGCTGGGTAAGAACTGGTAAGAATTTGAGGTTTGCTTGACGGGTTTGTTATACACCACCACCACTTCTTAGTAGTCTGTAGGATCATATTCTTGTGTGTTTCTATTTGCTGCTAACCATGGTAGGATCACAAGCCGATGAGACTGATTGGGAGAACCTGACGAACAAACAGCTACATGATAAATTTCAGCAAATGATGAGTGGACAGGTGCAAGATGTGTTAAACAGATTTGAAGAGGTCATGGAGAAGATAGATGGCATGGAGAAGACGTTCAAAACAAAGCTCGATAACAAGTTTAATGAATTGCTCGCGCATCTTCCACCACCACCACCCGCTGCACCTAGACCACCTCTCCAACAACAACAACAACGACTACCTCCACGTCGCGAAACAGACCTCCGCCGAGCGAGCCGTGTCCCTCTTGCGTTTGGCCAAACTGTTGGTGCTGCTGTTGATACTTCTGTGGCTCATGCTGTTGATGCGGAGGATGATGAGTATGCGGACGATTATGAGGATGAGGTTGATCAAAATCCGAACTACATGCAGCCACCAGCACCACCACCAGCAGGTCGACCTCAGGTATATATTCGTAATGGTAGGCCTGCACCACCACCTCAGGTACGAGATGATGTCCATATTCCTAAACTGAAATTGAATATTCCACCATTTGAGGGTAGATATGTTCCTGATATATATCTTACTTGGGAGTTAGAAACTGAACAACGATTTACATGTTTACAATATCCTAAGGAGAGACGGGTTGCTGTTGCTGTTTGTGCTTTCACTAGTTTTGCATGTGTATGGTGGTCTGAACATTGTAGATTATATCCTATTCCAACTACTTGGGCTGCTTTGAAAACTGCTATGCGTACGCGTTGGGTTCCACCATATTATCAACGTGAGTTGCTTCAAAAATTGCAGCATTTAAGACAAGGGAAAAATTCTGTAGAAGAATATTATCAGGAATTACAAACTGGCATGATTAGATGTGGTATTGTTGAGGAGAATGAGGCTATGCTTGCACGTTTTCTGGGTGGATTAAATAGAGAGATTCAGACCATTCTAGACTATAAGGAGTATACTAATATCACTCGTTTATTCCATCTTGCTTGTAAAGCTGAACGTGAAGTGCGGGATCGACAAGCATTGGCGCGAACTAACTTTTCTGCAGGCCGACCTTCATCATGGACACCGCGTGCATCTTCTACTTCAACTGCACCAGCACCTCAATCACGTGCCTCCTCCAGTCGTGATACAAGAAAACAGGCACAACCACCATTATCTGCCAAGAGCGCACCTGCCGGGCCTGCACAGAGTTCTTCTTCTATGGCATCAACAGGGCACACAAGTGATATTATTTGTCGTCGTTGTAAGGGAGGAGGTCATTATGCGAGAGAATGCAAATCTCCACGTGTGATGATTGCTACTGCGGATGGTGGATATGAGTCCGCTAGTGACTATGATGAGGAGACTTTGGCTCATATTACACGTGAAGAACATGGTGGAGATGATTCTGATCATGAGACGCAATACATGGCTCCTGAAGACGCTGACAGGTATGAATGTTTAGTTGCTCAACGTGTTTTGAGTGTGCAGGTCACACAAGCTGAGCAAAATCAGAGGCACAATTTGTTCCATACCAAGGGAGTTGTGAAGGAACGTTCTGTGCGCGTCATCATAGACGGAGGTAGTTGCAACAACTTGGCTAGCATGGAGATGGTGGAGAAGCTTTCTCTCACCACAAGACCACATCCACATCCTTACTACATCCAATGGTTCAACAACAGCGGCAAGGTTAAGGTAACACGTACTGTTCGTGTGCATTTTAGTATCTCTACATATGTTGATTATGTTGATTGTGATGTGGTACCTATGCAAGCATGTTCCTTATTACTTGGTAGACCATGGCAATTTGATAAAAATTCTGTACACCATGGTAGAAACAATCACTATACTCTTGTTCATAAGGATAAAAATATTACTTTGCTTCCTATGACTCCTGATTCCATTTTGAAAGATGATATTAATAGAGCTAATAAAGCAAAACAGGAGAAGAATAAGAGTGAAAATCAGATTGTGGCAAAAGAATTTGAGCAACAAATGAAGCCTAATAATAAACCATCTAGTGTTGCTTCTGAAATTAAATTGAAAAGTGCATGTTTATTTGCCACCAAATCCGATATTGATGAGCTAGATTTCAGCAAATCTGTTTGCTATGCTTTTGTGTGCAAAGAGGCATTATTTTCATTCGAGGACGTGCCTTCCTCTTTGCCTCCTGCTGTCACTAACATTTTGCAGGAGTTCGCTGACGTCTTTCCACAAGACGTGCCACCGGGATTACCGCCTATTCGAGGGATTGAGCATCAGATTGACTTAATTCCCGGTGCTTCACTGCCAAACCGTGCACCATACCATACCAATCCAGAGGAGACGAAGGAGATTATGCATCAAGTACAAGATCTTCTCGACAAAGGTTATATACGCGAATCCCTTAGTCCTTGTGCTGTTCCTATTATTCTAGTGCCGAAAAAGGATGGTACATCACGTATGTGTGTTGATTGTAGAGGCATTAATAATATTACTATTCGTTATCGTCATCCTATTCCTAGGCTAGATGATATGCTTGATGAATTGAGTGGCTCTACAATATTCTCTAAAGTTGATTTGCGTAGTGGATACCATCAAATTCGTATGAAATTGGGAGATGAATGGAAAACAACATTTGAAACTAAGTTTGGATTATATGAGTGGTTAGTCATGCCTTTTGGGTTAACTAATGCACCTAGTACTTTCATGAGATTAATGAACGAAGTTTTACGTGCTTTCATTGGACGATTTGTGGTAGTTTACTTTGATGACATATTGATTTATAGCAGATCTTTGGAAGAACATTTGGAACATTTACGTGCTGTTTTTATTGCTTTACGTGATGCATGTTTGTTTGGTAACCTCGGGAAGTGCACCTTTTGCACCAACCGAGTATCTTTTCTTGGCTATGTTGTTACTCCACAGGGAATTGAAGTTGATAAAGCCAAGATTGAAGCTATTGAGAGTTGGCCGCAGCCCAAAACGGTCACACACGTGAGGAGTTTTCTTGGACTCGCTGGATTCTACAGGCGTTTTGTGAGAGATTTCAGCACCATTGCTGCACCTCTCAATGAGCTTACAAAGAAATATGTGCCTTTTCTTTGGGGTACCGCACAGGAAGAAGCCTTCTCGGTATTGAAAGATAAGTTGACACATGCTCCTTTACTCCAACTTCCTGATTTTAATAACACTTTTGAGCTTGAATGTGATGCTAGTGGAATTGGATTAGGAGGTGTGTTATTACAAGATGGCAAACCTGTTGCATACTTTTCTGAAAAATTGAGTGGGCCTAGTCTAAATTATTCTACTTATGATAAAGAATTATATGCTCTTGTTCGGACTTTAGAAACATGGCAACATTATTTATGGCCCAAAGAATTTGTTATACATTCTGATCATGAATCTTTGAAACATATTAAAAGTCAAGCTAAACTGAATCGTAGACATGCTAAATGGGTTGAATTCATTGAGACTTTCCCTTATGTCATTAAACACAAGAAGGTAAAAGAAAATGTTATTGTTGATGCATTGTCTCGTCGCTATACTATGCTTTCACAACTTGACTTCAAAATATTTGGTTTGGAGACCATCAAAGATCAATATGTGCATGATGCTTAATTTAAAGGTGTAATGCAGAATTGCAAAGAAGGAAGAATGTGGAACAAGTTTGTCGTTAACGATGGATTTGTGTTTCGTGCTAACAAGCTATGCATTCCAGCTAGCTCCGTTCGTCTTTTATTGTTGCAGGAGGCGCATGGAGGAGGATTAATGGGACACTTTGGCGTGAAGAAGACGGAGGACGTACTTGCTACACATTTCTTTTGGCCAAAGATGATACGGGATGTTGAGCGTTTTATTGCTCGCTGCACTACATGTCAAAAAGCTAAGTCACGACTCAATCCTCATGGTTTATATATGCCTTTGCCTGTACCTAGTGTTCCTTGGGAGGATATATCTATGGACTTTGTTTTAGGTTTACCTCGAACAAAGAAGGGGAGGGATAGCATATTTGTTGTCGTGGATAGATTCTCGAAAATGGCACACTTTATACCATGTCATAAAAGCGATGATGCTATTAATGTTGCTGATTTGTTCTTTCGTGAAATTATTCGCTTGCATGGTGTGCCAAATACTATTGTTTCAGATCGTGATACTAAATTTCTTATCCACTTTAGGAGATGTTTAAGGGCTAAGTTGGGGACTAAACTGCTTTTTAGTACTACTTGTCACCCCCAAACTGATGGCCAAACTGAAGTAGTCAATAGAACATTGTCTACTACGCTTAGGGCTGTTTTGAAGAGTAATAAGAAAATGTGGGAGGAATGATTTCCTCATATTGAATTTGCTTATAATCGTTCATTGCATTCTACTACTAAGATGTGCCCGTTTGAAGTTGTGTATGGTTTCCTACCTCGTGCACCTATTGATTTGTTGCCTCTTCCATCTTCGGAGAAGGTTGATATTGATGCTAAACAACATGCTGAATTGATTTTAAAAATGCATGAGTTAACTAAGGAAAACATTGAGCGTATGAATGCCAAATATAAACTTGCTGGAGATAAGGGTAGAAAACATGTTGTGTTTGCACCTGGAGATCTTGTTTGGTTACATTTGCGTAAGGATAGATTTCCTGATTTGCGCAAATCAAAGCTCATGCCACGGGCTGATGGTCCCTTTAAGGTGTTAGAGAAAATAAATGATAATGCATATAAACTTGAGCTGCCTGCAGATTTTGGGGTTAGTCCCACTTTTAACATTGCAGATTTGAAGCCTTATTTGGTGAGGAAGATGAACTTCCGTCGAGGACGACTTCATTTCAAGAAGGGGAGGATGATGAGGACATCAATACAATTGTTACACCCACAGGCCCTGCTGCTATACATACTGGACCAATTACTAGAGCTCGCGCACGCCAACTAAATTACCAGGTACTTTCGTTTCTTGGTAATGATTCTAATGTTCATGAGAATATGATGCTGCCTAAATTGGATACATTTGTTTTGCTTACAAATAAAGGGCCTAGCTTGGAGAAGGATGAACATTGGAGCAAGAACAAGCATGGAGATGATGGCATGCGCAAGGGGCAAAGGTGTCCCGTCTTTCGATGAGATGATGGATATCGCTTTGGTGGCGGTCGACTTTGACAATCCGACTACGAACGTGCGAGGACGTCGCGCCTTAGAAATCGCTAAAGCAACTCCGAGAGGTTATTGACCATGCCGGAGCACGATCAACCTGACCACGAGGGTCTGTTTCCTGCGAGCAAACGAAGAACAAGCAAGAAACTGAGATTGCAATCTGGATATTGCGAATATAAGATGAAAGCTTTATTGATCAAGGTGGGGTTCTGTGACGCCTTTGTCTGGTCGTTGAACACAAACGAAGTACACGAAGTTGCAGCTATGGCGAACTTTTAATCTAAACAAAACCTGAAGTCTAAACGATGCCCTAAGGGCTGTATATATGGAGGAAGAGGGGGGGAATTTCGTGGCCCTTGGTGGAGGGGTCCGAAATCAACCCTATCTCTTGTTTCCCCACACATACGTACTCTAAAAATAGCCTATACTTATGTATTTCGAAATTACATGGGCCTGGCCCAATAATAAGGTGACGCAGCACCTAAAATAGCCACGGGACAAAATTTATGAAGTGGCATCTTGTATATTTCGTCCAAGGCTTCATGCACCCATTATGGTGGCTTCAAAGTCCTGAAATCATCACTTGTAACTCCGTTCTTGTTCCCCTTGCGCATGCCATCATCTCCATGCTTGTTCTTGCTCCAATGTTCATCCTTCTCCAAGCTAGGCCCTTCATTTGTAAGAAAAACAAATGTATCCAATTTAGGCAGCATCATATTCTCATGAACATTAGAATCATTACCAAGAAACGAAAGTACCTGGTAATTTAGTTGGCATGCACGAGCTCTAGTAATTGGTCCAGTATGTATAGCAGCAGGGGCTGTGGGTGTAACAATTGTATTGATGTCCTCATCATCCTCCCCTTCTTGAAATGAAGTCGTCCTCGACGGAAGTTCATCTTCCTCACCCAAATAAGGCTTCAAATCTGCAATGTTAAAAGTGGGACTAACCCCAAAATCTGCAGGCAGCTCAAGTTTATATGCATTATCATTTATTTTCTCTAACACCTTAAAGAGACCATCAGCACGTGGCATTAACTTTGATTTGCGCAAATCAGGAAATCTATCCTTACGCAAATGTAACCAAACAAGATCTCCAGGTGCAAACACAACATGTTTTCTACCCTTATCTCCAGCCAGTTTATATTTAGCATTCATACGCTCAATGTTTTCCTTAGTTAACTCATGCATTTTTAAAATTAATTCAGCATGTTGTTTAGCATCAAAATTAACCTTCTCCGAAGATGGAAGAGGCAACAAATCAATAGGTGCACGAGGTAGGAAACCATACACAACTTCAAAAGGGCACATCTTAGTAGTAGAATGCAATGAACGATTATAAGAAAATTCAATATGAGGCAAGCATTCCTCCCACATTTTCTTATTATTCTTCAAAACAGCCCTAAGCATAGTAGACAACGTTCTATTGACTACTTCAGTTTGTCCATCAGTTTGGGGGTGACAAGTAGTACTAAAAAGCAGTTTAGTCCCCAACTTAGCCCATAAACATCTCCAAAAGTGGCTAAGAAATTTAGTATCACGATCTGAAACAATAGTATTTGGCACACCATGCAAGCGAATAATTTCACAAAAGAACAAATTAGCAACATTAACAGCATCATCGCTTTTATGACATGGTATAAAGTGTGCCATATTCGAGAACCTATCCACGACAACAAATATGCTATCCCTCCCCTTCTTTCTCCGAGGTAAACCTAAAACAAAGTCCATAGATATATCCTCCCAAGGAACACTAGGTACAGGCAAAGGCATATATAAACCATGAGGATTGAGTCGTGACTTAGCTTTTTGACATGTAGTGCAGCAAGCAATAAAACGCTCAACATCCTGTCTCATCTTTGGCCAAAAGAAATGTGTAGCAAGTACGTCCTCCGTCTTCTTCACGCCAAAGTGTCCCATTAATCCTCCTCCATGCGCCTCCTGCAACAACAAAAGACGAACGGAGCTAGCTAGAATGCATAGCTTGTTAGCACGAAACACAAATCCATTGTTAACGACGAACTTGTTCCACATTCTTCCTTCTTTACAATTCTGCATTACATCTTTAAAATCAGCATCATGCACATATTGATCTTTGATGGTCTCCAAACCAAATATTTTGAAGTCAAGTTGTGAAAGCATAGTATAGCGGCGAGACAATGCATCAGCAATAACATTTTCTTTTCCCTTCTTGTGTTTAATGACATAAGGAAAAGTCTCAATGAATTCAACCCATTTAGCATGTCTACGATTCAGTTTAGCTTGACTTCTAATATGTTTCAAAGATTCATGATCAGAATGTATAACAAATTCTTTGGGCCATAAATAATGTTGGCATGTTTCTAAAGTCCGAACAAGAGCATATAATTCTTTATCATAAGTAGAATAATTCAGACTAGGCCCACTCAATTTTTCAGAAAAGTATGCAACAGGTTTGCCATCTTGTAATAACACACCGCCTAATCCAATTCCACTAGCATCACATTCAAGCTCAAAAGTCTTATCAAAATCAGGAAGTTGGAGTAAAGGAGCATGTGTCAACTTATCTTTCAATACCGAGAAGGCTTCTTCCTGTGCGGTACCCCAAAGAAAAGGCACATCTTTCTTTGTAAGCTCATTGAGAGGTGCAGCAATGGTGCTGAAATCTCTCACAAAACGCCTATAGAATCCAGCGAGGCCAAGAAAACTCCTCACTTGTGTGACCGTTTTGGGCTGCGGCCAACTCTCAATAGCTTCAATCTTGGCTTTATCAACTTCAATTCCCTGTGGAGTAACAACATAGCCAAGAAAAGATACTCGGTCGGTGCAAAAGGTGCACTTCCCAAGGTTACCAAACAAACGTGCATCACGTAGAGCAATAAAAACAGCACGTAAATGTTCCAAATGTTCTTCCAAAGATCTGCTATAAATGAATATGTCATCAAAGTAAACTACCACAAATCGTCCAATGAAAGCACGTAAAACTTCGTTCATTAATCTCATGAAAGTACCAGGTGCATTAGTTAACCCAAAAGGCATGACTAACCACTCATATAATCCAAACTTAGTTTTAAATGCTGTTTTCCATTCATCTCCCAATTTCATACGAATTTGATGGTATCCACTACGCAAATCAACTTTGGAGAATATTGTAGAGCCACTCAATTCATCAAGCATATTATCGAGCCTAGGAATAGGATGACGATAACGAATAGTAATATTATTAATGCCTCTACAATCAACACACATACGTGATGTACCATCCTTTTTCGGCACTAGAATAATAGGAACAACACAAGGACTAAGGGATTCGTGTATATAACCTTTGTCGAGAAGCTCTTGTACTTGACGCATAATCTCCTTCGTCTCCTCTGGATTGGTACGGTATGGTGCACGGTTTGGCAGTGAAGCACCGGGAATTAAGTCAATCTGATGCTCAATCCCTCGAATAGGCGGTAATCCCGGTGGCACGTCTTGTGGAAAGACGTCAGCGAACTCCTGCAAAATGTTAGTGACAGCAGGAGGCAAAGAGGAAGGCACGTCCTCGAATGAAAATAATGCCTCTTTGCACACAAAAGCATAGCAAACAGATTTGCTGAAATCTAGCTCATCAAAATCAGATTTGGTGGCAAATAAACATGCACTTTTCAATTTAATTTCAGAAGCAACACTAGATGGTTTATTATTAGGCTTCATTTGTTGCTCAAATTCTTTTGCCACAATCTGATTTTCACTCTTATTCTTCTCCTGTTTTGCTTTATTAGCTCTATTAATATCATCTTTCAAAATGGAATCAGGAGTCATAGGAAGCAAAGTAATATTTTTATCCTTATGAACAAGAGTATAGTGATTGTTTCTACCATGGTGTACAGAGTTTTTTATCAAATTGCCATGGTCTACCAAGTAATAAGGAACATGCTTGCATAGGTACCACATCACAATCAACATAATCAGCATATGTAGAGATACTAAAATGCACACGAATAGTACGTGTTACCTTAACCTTGCCGCTGTTGTTGAACCATTGGATGTAGTAAGGATGTGGATGTGGTCTTGTAGTGAGAGAAAGCTTCTCCACCATCTCCATGCTAGCCAAGTTGTTGCAACTCCCTCCGTCTATTATGACGCGCACAGAACGTTCCTTCACAACTCCCTTGGTATGGAACAAATTGTGCCTCTGATTTTGCTCAGCTTGTGTGACCTGCACACTCAAAACATGTTGAGCAACTAAACATTCATACCTGTCAGCATCTTCAGGAGCCATGTATTGCGTCTCATGATCAGAATCATCTCCACCATGTTCTTCACGTGTAATAAGAGCCAAAGTCTCCTCATCATAGTCACTAGCGGACTCATATCCACCGTCTGCGGTGGCAATCATCACACGCGGAGATTTGCATTCTCTCGCATAATGACCTCCTCCCTTACAACGACGACAAATAATATCACTTGTGTGCCCTGTTGATGCCATGGAAGAAGAAGAACTCTGTGCAGGCCCAGCAGGTGCGCTCTTGGCAGATAATGGTGGTTGTGCCTGTTTTCTTGTATCACGACTGGAGGAGGCACCTGATTGAGGTGCTGGTGCAGTTGAAGTAGAAGATGCACGCGGTGTCCATGATGAAGGTCGGCCTGCAGAAAAGTTAGATCGCGCCAATGCTTGTCGATCCTGCACTTCACGTTCAGCTTTACAAGCAAGATGGAATAAACGAGTGATATTAGTATACTCCTTATAGTCTAGAATGGTCTGAATCTCTCTATTTAATCCACCCAGAAAACGTGCAAGCATAGCTTCATTCTCCTCAACAATACCACATCTAATCATGCCAGTTTGTAATTCCTGATAATATTCTTCTACAGAATTTTTCCCTTGTCTTAAACGCTGCAATTTTTGAAGCAATTCACGTTGATAATATGGTGGAACCCAACGCGTACGCATAGCAGTTTTCAAAGCAGCCCAAGTAGTTGGAATAGGATATAATCTACAATGTTCAGACCACCATACACATGCAAAACTAGTGAGAGCACAAACAGCAGCAGCAACCCGTCTCTCCTTGGGATATTGTAAACATGTAAAACGTTGTTCAGTTTCTAACTCCCAAGTAAGATATATATCAGGAACATATCTACCCTCAAATGGTGGAATTTTCAATTTCAGTTTAGGAATATGCACATCATCTCGTACCTGAGGTGGTGGTGTAGGCCTACCATTACGAATATATACCTGAGGTCGACCTGCTGGTGGTGGTGCTGGTGGGTGCACATAGTTCTGATTTTGATCAACCTCATCCTCATAATCGCCCGCATACTCATCATCCTCCTGGGTACCAGCAGCAGTAGTAGCAGGAGCCAAAGAAGCATCAATAACAGGAACAACAGCACCAGAAGTTTGGCCATCCTCAATAGGAACACGCTTCGCTCGTCCATACTGATTCGGAAGGATGCGTTGTTGTTGGTGTTGCAGAGGTGCGATAGGTGCAGCCGGCGGTGGTGGTGGTAAACGCGCGAGCATTCATTAAACTTGCTATCAAGCTTTGTTTCGAACGTCTTCTCCATGCCATCTATCTTCTCCATGGCCTCGTCAAATCTGTTTAGCACATCTTGCACCTGTCCACTCATCATTTGCTGAAATTTATCATGTAGCTATTTGTTCGTCAGGTTCTCCCAATCAGTCTCATCGGCTTGTGATCCTACCATGGTTAGCAGCAAATAGAAACACACAAGAATATGATCCTACAGACTACTAAGAAGTGGTGGTGGTGTATCACAAACCCGTCAAGCAAAACTCAAATTCTTACCAGTTCTTACCCTGCAGCAGGCGGTGATCGGCAACCGTTGTAGTCAAAACTCTCAAAGCTTGGATAGAGCGATTACCAGGGAGAGTCAAACGCACGACGTAGATGTATGTGGAGCTGGGAAGGCTTATAATATGGTAGCAAAAAGGGTCAGCAATAATCAATTCAGAGATGCAAAGTTGAATAAACGCTCAATGACGGTACTGTGCTGGTCCTAGGCTAGACCGTGCTAGAGACGCGAGCCTAGAACACTAACAAAATCACGGCGCTGCACGTAAACAAGGAAAAAGCACACTCTGGAAATTTTTTTCGCTCTTTTTTTGGGCTCTTTTTTTTGCGCTGTTTTTTTTGCGAAAAATCACTATAATGGCGAGTGTCTCAAAACTCTTCCTAGGTCAAACTGACAGGATGGGCACGGAATTTTTTCGACCAAATTTTTTTTTCGTTTTTTCGACTGCCCGGACCCAAAAACTGGAAATGGGTCAAAAAAACTTCCAATAATGGCACCTGTCTCAAAACACTCAGAAACACCTAAAAATAGGATAGCCCGATTTTTTTTTCGAAAAATGCGTTTTCGAAAAATTTTGGGCCTAAACGGAGGGTGGTTTCGTTTTTTTTTTCGAAACCTACTCCGGCAAGGAAACACGAATCGGAATCTAGATGGATCTCAAAAACACAGCTAATATGCAAGGAACTCGGATTGGTGGTGGATATATGGTGGTGGTATATGGCAGCGGTGGTAATATATGGATATGGATCGGTGGTGGTATATGGATACGGATTGGTGGTGGTATATGGATACGGATTCGGAGCGGTGGTGGTAGGTGACAGGGGCGATGATGATGGTGCGGTGGCGGCGTGACAACTTATGACCAGAACTCGAAACTCTAAAAGACTAACGCTAAGACCAGCAACTAGACACAACGATGCAACCGCAAATTCAACAAAGCAAAACCCTAAAAAGATTATGCAAAGGCTCAGATTGGTTCGGATATGATGAACTAACCCTAATTTTTTTTGGCTTTTTCGTGGACTGTAGGTATGAAGAACAGACTCGATCTAAACTACGAAAAACTGTAAAATCTCACCGAGCAACCTGGAAATCTGATACCACTTGATAGAGGCAAAGGTGTCCCGTCTTTCGATGAGATGATGGATATCGCTTTGGTGGCAGTCGACTTTGACGATCCGACTACGAACGTGCGAGGACGTCGCGCCTTAGCAATCGCTAAACCAACTCCGAGAGGTTATTGACCACGCCGGAGCACGATCAACCTGACCACGAGGGTCTGTTTCCTGCGAGCAAACGAAGAACAAGCAAGAAACTAAGATTGCAATCTGGATATTGCGAATATAAGATGAAAACTTTATTGATCAAGGTGGGGTTCTGTGACGCCTTTGTCTGGTCGTTGAACACAAACGAAGTACGCGAAGTTGCAGCTATGGCGAACTTTTAATCTAAACAAAACCCAAAGTCTAAACGGTGCCCTAAGGGCTGTATATATGGAGGAAGAGAGGGGGAATTTCGTGGCCCTTGGTGGAGGGGTCCGAAATCAACCCTATCTCTTGTTTCCCCACACATACGGACTCTAAAAATAGCCTATACTTATGTATTTCGAAATTACATGGGCCAGTGATAGAGGCGAGGGTCCCGATCTTTCGATGAGATGATGGATATCGCTTTGGTGGAAGTCGACTTTGACGATCCGACTACGAACGTGCGAGGACGTCGCGCCTTAGCAATCGCTAAACCAACTCCGAGAGGTTATTGACCACGCCGGAGCACGATCAACCTGACCACGAGGGTCTGTTTCCTGCGAGCAAACGAAGAACAAGCAAGAAACTGAGATTGCAATCTGGATATTGCGAATATAAGATGAAAGCTTTATTGATCAAGGTGGGGTTCTGTGACGCCTTTGTCTGGTCGTTGAACACAAACGAAGTACGCGAAGTTGCAGCTATGGCGAACTTTTAATCTAAACAAAACCCAAAGTCTAAACGATGCCCTAAGGGCTGTATATATGGAGGAAGAGGGGGGGGGGAATTTCGTGGCCCTTGGTGGAGGGGTCCGAAATCAACCCTATCTCTTATTTCCCCACACATACGTACTCTAAAAATAGACTATACTTATGTATTTCGAAATTACATGGGCCTGGCCCAATAATAAGGTGACGCAGCACCTAAAATAGCCTCGGGACGAAATTTATGAAGTGGCATCTTGTATATTTCGTCCAAGGCTTCATGCACCCATTATGGTGGCTTCAAAGTCCTGAAATCATCACTTGTAACTCCGTTCTTGTTCCCCTTGCGCATGCCATCATCTCCATGCTTGTTCTTGCTCCAATGTTCATCCTTCTCCAAGCTAGGCCCTTCATTTGTAAGCAAAAGAAATGTATCCAATTTAGGCAGCATCATATTCTCATGAACATTAGAATCATTACCAAGAAACGAAAGTACCTGGTAATTTAGTTGGCGTGCACGAGCTCTAGTAATTGGTCCAGTATGTATAGCAGCAGGGGCTGTGGGTGTAACAATTGTATTGATGTCCTCATCACGCCTCGGTCGCCGGACCAACCCGTGCCGCCACCTCGCCTCGCCTCGCTCCGACCACCGCAGGGCCTCGCCGGCCACCGCGCTCCTCGCCGGCGCCCGAGCCCGCCGCCCCGCTGTCGTCTCCTCCGACCCCGGTCGGATCCCGCAGCTCCGGCCACCGTGTTGACCAAGTCCGGCGAGCTCGAAGTCCGGATATCCTCGGTTTCCGTGCAACCCCGATCTGGATCTAGATCTGAGCATCTCGGTTGACTTTTTCCCTCCTAACCCTAACTTTTTGGCATACTTTGACGCATCGTAACTCTGCATCTGTAGCTCCGATTTGCGCGTGTAGCATATCAAAATGTTCGCCTCAGAGAGTACGTTTCATCTCATTGCATCATTTTCATTTGAGTTCATCTTGATGCCCGAAATGCTGTTGGAAGAGAGCTATTTGAGTTAATTGTCAGATCTGCTGCATCAAATAGCTATTTGTCATTTTTGCCATGATTAATGTGTGCATGATATGCTCCTGAGCTCTACATGTGTTTTGTTATATGCCATGCAATCTTTACAGTGGTGCTATACATGTATTTTTGTGATATGTGTGGTGACTAGCACAAGCTTGCAAAGTAGTGCATTCGTTCACTAAGTCCTTGATCTGTTTTTATCAATATGCCATATGTTCATGTTGTTTCCTAGTGATCCGTGCCTCTTTTGAGGATGCTCATTAAGGATGATTTGTTAATCTTGTAGTGATCTATCCATCCATGTCTTTGTTTGCAATTATGGAGCACCCTAGCTTGAGTGAATCGAGCTCTACTTTTGCTATTTCGTGAATCTGGGCAGATTGTCTACTTGTTAGCGATTTTGCCGAGGATGTTATTGTTGATCCGTGCATGCTATGTTGTTGTTCTTACCATGTCTAGCTTATATGATATGTATTCTTGATGTGTGTATGCTTAGTTTGTAGTGAGTGCATCGAGATCGTGAACATGCCTACTTGTTAACAGATTTGCATGCTCCAGTTTTTCACTAAGTCTGTAATCTGATTATGTTTTTGCCATGTTCACATGCTTGCAATTGTATTTTCTGATCCCTTTTGGCTCAAGGTCACTAAGGGACTTTTGTTAAGATCTTTGAGTAGCTCCATGCCGTGCTTTACTTTGCCATGTTAAATTCCTGTAGCTTATAGTTTTCATGCTCCAAAGTGTGCTACCTGATCTGAAATTCCAGGCTTGTGTTAATTTCACTAAGTCTGAAATCTGTTTACCGTTTGCAATTTTTGCCATGCTTGTTTGAACCTGTTAATGGATGAATTGGCCGTAGCTCAGTGTTCATCTTTTATCAAGCATCATGAGTGGATCCCTGCCATGTATTTTGTTGCCATGTTTGAGTGATGTAGCATGTTTAACTTGATGCATTTAGATGGCTACTTGCTGTTTATCGCAGACCGGTGCCATATTTGTTTTGCTTGTCATTTCCAAACCGTGCCTCCGATTCCGGTGTTCTTTATATCAATTTCTACCGAAATCACCTCACCTTTCCAGTGGCACACTTGGATTTCCAAGTTGAGGCCAGGTTCATTCATTCCCTTGCAAATCATGCATATGCATCGCATACCGCATCCCGCATATCATATCGTGTTCATGTGTTGGTTGTTTACTATGTTGTGTGCTTCTTTCCGGTGTTTTCTTCTCCGGGTTGGTTCCGGTAATGTCGCGTTTGTGAGGACCCGTTCGACCACGCCCGTTTGTCTTCTTCATGGACTCGTTCTTCTTCCTTGCGGGATTTCAGGCAAGATGATCATACCCTCGAAATCACTTCTATCTTTGCTTGCTAGTTGCTCGCTCTTTTGCTATGCCTATGCCGCGATACCTACCACTTGCTTATCATGCCTCCTATATGGGTGAACCAAGCCTCTAACCCACCTTGTCCTAGCAAACCGTTGATTGGCTATGTTACCGCTTTGCTCAGCCCCTCTTATAGCGTTTTTAGTTGCAGGTGAAGATGTTCCTTGTCGGAACATGTTTACTTTTTGGGATATCACAATATCTTTTATTTAATTAATGCATCTATATACTTGGTAAAGGGTGGAAGGCTCGGCCTTATGCCTGGTGTTTTGTTCCACTCTTGTCGCCCTAGTTTCCGTCATATCGGTGTTATGTTCCCGGATTTTGCGTTCCTTATGCGGTTGGGTAATAATGGGAACCCCTTGACAGTTCGCCTTGAATAAAACTCCTCTAGCATGGCCCAACATTGGTTTTACCATTCGCCACCTAGCCTTTTCTTTCCCTTGGGTTCTGCAGACTCAAGGGTCATCTTTATTTTAACCCCCCGGGCCAGTGCTTCTCTAAGTGTTGGTCCAACTGAGCGATGTCCGGAGCTACCAGGGGTAACTCTGGGCTAGCCCACCCGACGTCTTGCTCACCCGGTGTGCCCTGAGAACGAGATATGTGCAGCTCCTATCGGGATTTGTCGCCACATCTGGGTGGCTTTGCTGGTCTTGTTTTACCATTGTCGAAATGTCTTGTAACCGGGATTCCGAGTCTGATCGGGTCTTCCCGCTAGGAGGAATATGCTTCGTTGACTGTGAGAGCTTTTGATGGGCTAAGTTGGGACACCCCTGCAGGGATTTGAACTTTCGAAAGCCGTGCCCGCGTTTATGGGCAGATGGGAATTTGCTAATGTCCGGTAGTAGAAAACCTGAAGTTGACCTTAGTTAAAATACATCAACCGCGTGTGTAATCGTGATGGTTTCTTCTTGGCGGGGTCCGGGAAGCGAACACGGTGTTGGAGTTATGCTTGACGTAGGTTGTTCTAGGATCACTTCTTGATCATATTTTCTCGATCGTTCTTTGCCTCCTCTTCTCGCTCTCATTTGTGTATGTTAGTCACCATATATGCTAGTCGCTTGCTGCAGCTCCACCTCATACCTTTACCTTACCCATAATCTTAAATAGTCTTGATCGTGAGGGTGCGAGATTGCTGAGTCCCCATGACTCACAGATACTTCCAAAACTAGCTTGCAGGTGTCGATGAGTTCGTGCAGATGACGCAACCAAGCTCAAGGAGGAGCTCAATGAAGATCTTGTCCTTAGTGTCGTTTCGTGCTAGTTATCAGTAGTGGAGCCCAGTCGGTTCGATCGGGGACCTTGTCGCATTTGGGGTTCTTCTTTTATTTTGGTTCCGTACTCGGACCTTAATTGTATTTGGATGTTGTAACGCTTTATTCATGTAATTGTGTGAAGTGGCGATTGTAAGCCAACTATGTATCTTTTCCCTTATTGTAGTACATGGGTTGTTTGCGAAGATTACCTCACTTGCGACATTGCTTTCAATGCGGTTATGCCTCTAAGTTGTGCTTCGACACGTGGGAGATATAGCTGCATTGAGGGCATTACAAGTTGGTAATCAGAGCCTTCCCCGACCTTAGGAGCCCCCCTTCTTGATCGAATTAGCGGACGAGTTGAGTCTAGAAAAATGTTTTGAGTCATTTAGGATTTATATATCAGAGAGTTAGGAATTCTTTTTACTCCCCAGTCCCTTCATCGCTCTGGTAAGGCATCCTGACGTAGAGTTTTGACTCTTCTCTTCTCAAATTTCACTAAAAAAATTTAGGATCACGCGGGTATCTTGGAATCGTTCCAATTGATTTGTGACGAGAACATTGTTCTTGGTGCCTCCTGTCATTTAGGGGTTGTGGCAATGTCCCGGGAAGTTGAGCTCCGAGGTATTGTCATCACAATTTTATCGTTGCAGTTCTGGAATACCTGAGTTTAGTTCGCCGACATCGAAAATCTCTTTTATGCAGTTGTTGGTGAGATAACCTCGACGCCACCCAGTACTGGGGTGGGAGTTTGGGAGTATTGCCATAACTCGTATAACGGATGCTTTTCGAAGGTTGAGGTAGACGATTTTCGAAGGTTTCTTGGTTATGTGTTGAAGGATGGATACAGCTGGATGTAGGATTTGCTAGATTTGGGTGAGATATTATGCTTCCCCTATATCCCCAACACCTGATTGCATAACCGGAAAATTTCAGGAGTTTATAAGTGGGAATTCAAGTAGCTCTAGGATATCTTTCCGACAGATGTATGATATGAAATTGGGGTTCGACGTCTAGTGGTCCGCCTATTCACGGTTGGTTTTATAGTGGTCTCGTTGTGTCTTAAAGAGTCCTTGGCTACGCCGACTCGGGGATGCTTCGTATGTCATGTGCACTGCCTTGTACATGATGGTGTTGTACGATCGAGCCCGTGTAGGCCCCACCACAAAAACTTCGGACGAAATCTCTATCATATGTTTGTTCCGGCTTATTCTGCAAGCCAATCTTTTGTTTTGTTTTGGATTGTGGTATTCGAGTTGCTTCGAAGTAAAATGTTGATTCCATACCTTTTCCAAGCGGTGTTCTCATATTTCTATGTGAATACCAACCCTTCTCGATCATCGAGTTTGTCATGTCAATCCTTTTCACCGGTGTGTTTCTCTTCAAGTGGATCCGAACATTTCAACATCTGCAAGATCCAATCTCAGCTTTCTCAACGGTGTTCGTTCATCCATCTCAAGTTGTCTTTGTTTTCCCACCCTTGTTTCTCCTAGGAATCGGATTTCTTTATCGAGTATCCATCTTATTATTGGAAGTCTCTCCATTCCTTTTCCGTCAATGTTCTTATCCGGTGATTCTCAGGAAGATTTTAACGCAGTTTCTAGTTGGACTAGGAAAGGATGAATCCTCTTCCTAGTAGGAAGACGATTCCTCCTCTCCTTGGGGCGCACCAAGGCTGGCCGGGGGCGGGGGCACCCAAAGACACACAAGTTGATTGTTCCAACCCGTGTGTGGTGCCCCCCTCCACCATAGTCCACCTCAATCATATCATAGCGCTGCTTAGGTGAAGCCCTGCGTCGGTAACAACATCATCACCGTCATCACGCCCTCGTGCTGACGGAACTCTCCCATGAAGCTCTGCTAGATCGGAGTTCGTGGGACATCATAGAGCTAAACATGTGCTAAACTCGGAGGTGTCGTGCGTTCGGTACTTGGATCGGTCGGATCGTGAAGACGTACGACTACATCAACCGCGTTCTCATAACACTTCCTCTTACGGTCTACACGGGTACATGGACGATACTCTCCCCTCTCGTTGCTATGCATCACCATGATCTTGCGTGTGCGTAGGATTTTATTTGAAATTACTACGTTTCCCAACAGTGGTATCAGAGCCAGGTTTATGCCTAGATGTCATATGCACAAGTAGAACACAAAGGAGTTGTGGGCATGGGTATACATATTGCTTGCCGTCACTAGTTGATTCTTGATTCAGTGGCATTGTTGGATGAAGCGGCCTAGACCGATATTCCGTGTACGCTTACGCGAGACTGGTTCTACCGACGTGCTTCGCACACATGTGGCTAGTGGGTGTATGTTTCTCTAGCTTTAGTTGAATCAGATTCAATGAACATGGTTCTTTCTGAAGATCAAAAAGCAATCACTATACCGCGTTGTGGTTTTGATGCGTAGGTAGGAACGGTACTTGCTCAGCCCGTAGAAGCCACGTAAAACCTGCAACAACAAAGTAGAGGATATCTAACTTGTTTTTGCAGGGCATGTTGTGATGTGATATGGTGAAGACATGATGCTAAATTTTATTGTATGAGATGATCATGTTTTGTAACACAGTTATCAGCAACTGGCAGGAGCCATATGGTTGTTGCTTTATTGTATGAAATGCAATCGCCATGTAATTGCTTTACTTTATCACTAAGCAGTAGTGATAGTTGTGGAGGCAATAGTTGGCGTGATGACAATGATGCTTCGATGGAGATCAAGGTGTCAAGCCAGTGACGATGGTGATCATGACAGTGCTATAGAGATGGAGATCACAGGCACAAGATGATGATGGCCATATCATATGACTTATATTGATTGCATGTGATATTTATCTTTTATGCATCTTATTTTGCTTAGATCGACGGTAGCATTATAAGATGATCTCTCACTAAATTTCAAGGTATAAGTGTTCTCCCTGAGTATGCATCATTGCGAAAGTTCGTCGTGCCGAGAGACCACGTCATGATCGGGTGTGATAATCTCTACGCTCACATGCAACGGGTGCAAGCCAGTTTTGCACACGCAGAATACTCGGGATAAACTTGATGAGCCTAGCATATGCAGATATGGCCTCGGAACATTGAGACCGAAAGGTCGAGAGTGAATCATATAGTAGATATGATCAACATAGTGATGTTCACCATTGAAAACTACTCCATCTCACGTGATGATCGGACATGGTTTAGTTGAGATGGACCACGTGATCACTTAGATGATTAGAGGGATGTCTGTCTAAGTGGGAGTTCTTAAGTAATATGATTAATTGAACTTTAATTTATCATGAAATTAGTACCTGATAGTATTTTGCATGTCTATGTTGTTGTAGACAGATGGCCCGTGTTGTTGTTCCGTTGAATTTTAATGCGTTCCTAGAGAAAGCAATGTTGAAAGATGATGGTAGAAATTACACGGACTGGGTCCGTAACTTGAGGATTATCCTCATTGCTGCATAGAAGAATTACGTCCTGGAAGCACCACTAGGTGTACCACCCGCGTCGGCAACTACTCGACAGTTCAGTGTGCCATGCTTTACGGCTTAGAACTGGGACTTCAGCGATGTTTTGAACGTCATGGAGCATATGAGATGTTCCAGGAGTTGAAGTTAATATTTCAAGCAAATGCCCGGATTAAGAGATATGAAGTCTCTAATAAGTTCTATAGCTGCAAGATGGAGGAGAATAGTTCTATAAGTGAACATATACTCAGAATGTCTGGGTACCACAACCACTTGACTCAACTAGGAGTTAATCTTCCTGATGATAGTGTCATTGATAGAGTTCTTCAATCACTTCCACCAAGCGACAAGAGCTTCGTGATGAACTATAATATGCAAGGGATGGGTAAGACGATTCCTGAGCTCTTCGCAAAGCTAAAGGCCGCGGAGGTAGAAATCAAAAAGGAGCATCAAGTGTTGATGGTCAACAAGACCACCAGTTTCAAGAAAAAGGGTAAAGGGAAAAAGGGGAACTTCAAAAAGAACGACAAGCAAGTTGCTACTTGATGAGGACATCAATACAATTGTTACACCCACAGCCCCTGCTGCTATACATACTGGACCAGTTACTAGAGCTCGTGCACGCCAACTAAATTACCAGGTACTTTTGTTTCTTGGTAATGATTCTAATGTTCATGAGAATATGATGCTGCCTAAATTGGATACATTTGTTTTGCTTACAAATGAAGGGCCTAGCTTGGAGAAGGATGAACATTGGAGCAAGAACAAGCATGGAGATGATGGCATGCGCAAGGGGAACAAGAACGGAGTTACAAGTGATGATTTCAGGACTTTGAAGCCACCATAATGGGTGCATGAAGCCTTGGACGAAATATACAAGATGCCACTTCATAAATTTCATCCCGAGGCTATTTTAGGTGCTGCGTCACCTTATTATTGGGCCAGGCCCATGTAATTTCGAAATACATAAGTATAGGCTATTTTTAGAGTACGTATGTGTGGGGAAACAAGAGATAGGGTTGATTTCGGACCCCTCCACCAAGGGCCACGAAATTCCCCCCCTCTTCCTCCATATATACAGCCCTTAGGGCATCGTTTAGACTTCAGGTTTTGTTTAGATTAAAAGTTCGCCATAGCTGCAACTTCGTGTACTTCGTTTGTGTTCAACGACCAGACAAAGGCGTCACAGAACCCCACCTTGATCAATAAAGCTTTCATCTTATATTCGCAATATCCAGATTGCAATCTCAGTTTCTTGCTTGTTCTTCGTTTGCTCGCAGGAAACAAACCCTCGTGGTCAGGTTGATCGTGCTCCGGCGTGGTCAATAACCTCTCGGAGTTGGTTTAGCGATTGCTAAGGCGCGACGTCCTCGCACGTTCGTAGTCGGATCGTCAAAGTCGACTGCCACCAAAGCGATATCCATCATCTCATCGAAAGACGGGACACCTTTGTCTCTATCAAGTGGTATCAGATTTCCAGGTTGCTCGGTGAGATTTTACAGTTTTTCGTAGTTTAGATCGAGTCTGTTCTTCATACCTACAGTCCACGAAAAAGCCACAAAAAAATTTAGGGTTAGTTCATCATATCCGAACCAATCTGAGCCTTTGCATAATCTTTTTAGGGTTTTGCTTTGTTGAATTTGCGGTTGCATCGTCGTGTCTAGTTGCTGGTCTTAGCGTTAGTCTTTTAGAGTTTCGAGTTCTGGTCATAAGTTGTCACGCCGCCACCGCACCATCATCATCGCCCCTGTCACCTACCACCACCGCTCCGAATCCATATCCATATACCACCACCAATCCGTATCCATATACCACCACCGATCCATATCCATATATTACCACCGCTGCCATATACCACCACCGCTGCCATATACCACCACCATATATCCACCACCAATCTGAGTTCCTTGCATATTAGGTGTGTTTTCGAGATCCATCTAGTTTCCGATTCGTGTTTCCTTGCCGGAGTAGGTTTCGGAAAAAAAAGTCTGGAAACCACCCTCCGTTTAGGCCCAAAAATTTTCGAAAACGCATTTTTCGAAAAAATTTCTGGCTATCCTATTTTTAGGTGTTTCTGAGTGTTTTGAGACAGGTGCCATTACAGGAAGTTTTTTTTGACCCGTTTTCCAGTTTTTGGGTCCGGGCAGTCGAAAAAACGAAAAAAAAATTGGTCGAAAAAATTTCGTGCCCATCCTGTCAGTTTGACGTAGGAAGAGTTTTGAGACACTCGCCATTATAGTGATTTTTCGGGAAAAAAAAAGCAGCGCAAAAAAAAAGAGCGCAAAAAAAAGAGTGAAAAAAAAATCCAGAATGTGCTTTTCCCTTGTTTACGTGCAGCGTCGTGATTTTGTTAGTGTTCTAGGCTCGCGTCTCTAGCACGGTCAAGCCTAGGACCAGCACAGTACCGTCATTGAGCGTTTATTCAACTTTGCATCTCTGAATTGATTTTTGCTGACCCCTTTTGCTACCATATTATAAGCCTTCCCAGTTCCACATACATCTACGTCGTGCGTTTGACTCTCCCTGGTAATCTCTCTATCCAAGCTTTGAGAGTTTTGACTACAACGGTTGCCGATCACCACCTGCTGCTGGGTAAGAACTGGTAAGAATTTGAGATTTGCTTGACGGGTTTGTGATACACCACCACCACTTCTTAGTAGTCTGTAGGATCATATTCTTGTGTGTTTCTATTTGCTGCTAACCATGGTAGGATCACAAGCCGATGAGACTGATTGGGAGAACCTGACGAACAAACAGCTACATGATAAATTTCAGCAAATGATGTGTGGACAGGTGCAAGATGTGCTAAACAGATTTGAAGAGGCCATGGAGAAGATAGATGGCATGGAGAAGACGTTTGAAACCAAGCTTGATAGCAAGTTTAATGAATTGCTCGCGCGTTTACCACCACCACCGCCGGCTGCACCTATCGCACCTCTGCAACACCAACAACAACGCATCCTTCCGAATCAGTATGGACGAGCGAAGTGTGTTCCTATTGAGGATGGCCAAACTTCTGGTGCTGTTGTTCCTGTTATTGATGCTTCTTTGGCTCCTGCTACTGCTGCTGCTGGTACCCAGGAGGATGATGAGTATGCGGGCGATAATGAGGATGAGGTTGATCAAAATCAGAACTACGTGCACCCACCAGCACCACCACCAGTAGGTCGACCTCAGGTATATATTCGTAATGGTAGGCCTGCACCACCACCTCAGGTACGAGATGATGTCCATATTCCTAAACTGAATTTGAATATTCCACCATTTGAGGGTAGATATGTTCCTGATATATATCTTACTTGGGAGTTAGAAACTGAACAACGTTTTACATGTTTACAATATCCCGAGGAGAGACGGGTTGCTGCTATTGTTTGTGCTTTCACTAGTTTTGCATGTGTATGGTGGTCTGAACATTGTAGATTATATCCTATTCCAACTACTTGGGCTGCTTTGAAAACTGCTATGCGTACGCGTTGGGTTCCACCATATTATCAGCGTGAATTGCTTCAAAAATTGCAGCGTTTAAGACAAGGGAAAAATTCTGTAGAAGAATATTATCAGGAATTACAAACTGGCATGATTAGATGTGGTATTGTTGAGCAGAATGAAGCTATGCTTGCACGTTTTCTGGGTGGATTAAATAGAGAGATTCAGACCATTCTAGATTATAAGGAGTATACTAATATCACTTGTTTATTCCATCTTGCTTGTAAAGCTGAACGTGAAGTGCAGGATCGACAAGCATTGGCGCGATCTAACTTTTCTGCAGGCCGACCTTCATCATGGACACCGCGTGCATCTTCTACTTCAACTGCACCAGCACCTCAATCAGGGCACACAAGTGATATTATTTGTCGTCGTTGTAAGGGAGGAGGTCATTATGCGAGAGAATGCAAATCTCCGCGTGTGATGATTGCTACCACGGATGGTGGATATGAGTCCGCTAATAACTATGATGAGGAGACTTTGGCTCTTATTACACGTGAAGAACATGGTGGAGATGATTCTGATCATGAGACGCAATACATGGCTCCTGAAGACGCTGACAGGTATGAATGTTTAGTTGCTCAACGTGTTTTGAGTGTGCAGGTCACACAAGCTGAGCAAAATCAGAGGCACAATTTGTTCCATACCAAGGGAGTTGTGAAAGAACGTTCTGTGCGCGTCATCATAGATGGAGGGAGCTGCAACAACTTGGCTAGCATGGAGATGGTGGAGAAGCTTTCTCTCACCACAAGACCACATCCACATCCTTACTACATCCAATGGTTCAACAACAGCGGCAAGGTTAAGGTAACACGTACTGTTCGTGTGCATTTTAGTATCTCTACATATGCTGATTATGTTGATTGTGATGTGGTACCTATGCAAGCATATTCCTTATTACTTGGTAGACCATGGCAATTTGATAAAAATTCTGTACACCATGGTAGAAACAATCACTATACTCTTGTTCATAAGGATAAAAATATTACTTTGCTTCCTATGACTCCTGATTCCATTTTGAAAGATGATATTAATAGAGCTAATAAAGCAAAACAGGAGACGAATAAGAGTGAAAATCAGATTGTGGCAAAAGAATTTGAGCAACAAATGAAGCCTAATAATAAACCATCTAGTGTTGCTTCTGAAATTAAATTGAAAAGTGCATGTTTATTTGCCACCAAATCTGATATTGATGAGCTAGATTTCAGCAAATCTGTTTGCTATGCTTTTGTGTGCAAAGAGGCATTATTTTCATTCGAGGACGTGCCTTCCTCTTTGATAGAGGCAAAGGTGTCCCGTCTTTCGATGAGATGGTGGATTTCGCTTTGGTGGAAGTCGACTTTGACGATCCGACTACGAACGTGCGAGGACGTCGCGCCTTAGCAATCGCTAAACCAACTCCGAGAGGTTATTGACCACGCCGGAGCACGATCAACCTGACCACGAGGGTCTGTTTCCTGCGAGCAAACGAAGAACAAGCAAGAAACTGAGATTGCAATCTGGATATTGCGAATATAAGATGAAAGCTTTATTGATCAAGGTGGGGTTCTGTGACGCCTTTGTCTGGTCGTTGAACACAAACGAAGTACGCGAAGTTGCAGCTATGGCGAACTTTTAATCTAAACAAAACCCAAAGTCTAAACGATGCCCTAAGGGCTGTATATATGGAGGAAGAGGGGGAATTTCGTGGCCCTTGGTGGAGGGGTCCGAAATCAACCCTATCTCTTGTTTCCCCACACATACGGACTCTAAAAATAGCCTATACTGATGTATTTCGAAATTACATGGGCCTGGCCCAATAATAAGGTGACGCAGCACCTAAAATAGCCTCGGGACGAAATTTATGAAGTGGCGTCTTGTATATTTCGTCCAAGGCTTCATGCACCCATTATGGTGGCTTCAAAGTCCTGAAATCATCACTTGTAACTCCGTTCTTGTTTCCCTTGCGCATGCCATCATCTCCATGCTTGTTCTTGCTCCAATGTTCATCCTTCTCCAAGCTAGGCCCTTCATTTGTAAGCAAAACAAATGTATCCAATTTAGGCAGCATCATATTCTCATGAACATTAGAATCATTACCAAGAAACGAAAGTACCTGGTAATTTAGTTGGCGTGCACGAGCTCTAGTAATTGGTCCAGTATGTATAGCAGCAGGGGCTGTGGGTGTAACAATTGTATTGATGTCCTCATCAGGTATGAATGTTTAGTTGCTCAACGTGTTTTGAGTGTGCAGGTCACACAAGCTGAGCAAAATCAGAGGCACAATTTGTTCCATACCAAGGGAGTTGTGATGGAACGTTCTGTGCGCGTCATAATAGATGGAGGGAGCTGCAACAACTTGGCTAGCATGGAGATGGTGGAGAAGCTTTCTCTCACCACAAGACCACATCCACATCCTTACTACATCCAATGGTTCAACAACAGCGGCAAGGTTAAGGTAACACGTACTGTTCGTGTGCATTTTAGTATCTCTACATATGCTGATTATGTTGATTGTGATGTGGTACCTATGCAAGCATGTTCCTTATTACTTGGTAGACCATGGCAATTTGATAAAAACTCTGTACACCATGGTAGAAACAATCACTATACTCTTGTTCATAAGGATAAAAATATTACTTTGCTTCCTATGACTCCTGATTCCATTTTGAAAGATGATATTAATAGAGCTAATAAAGCAAAACAGGAGAAGAATAAGAGTGAAAATCAGATTGTGGCAAAAGAATTTGAGCAACAAATGAAGCCTAATAATAAACCATCTAGTGTTGCTTCTGAAATTAAATTGAAAAGTGCATGTTTATTTGCCACCAAATCTGATATTGATGAGGTAGATTTCAGCAAATCTGTTTGCTATGCTTTTGTGTGCAAAGAGGCATTATTTTCATTCGAGGACGTGCCTTCCTCTTTGCCTCCTGCTGTCACTAACATTTTGCAGGAGTTTGCTGACGTCTTTCCACAAGACGTGCCACCGGGATTACCGCCTATTCGAGGGATTGAGCATCAGATTGACTTAATTCCCGGTGCTTCACTGCCAAACCGTGCACCATACCGTACCAATCCAGAGGAGACGAAGGAGATTATGCGTCAAGTACAAGAGCTTCTCGACAAAGGTTATATACGCGAATCCCTTAGTCCTTGTGCTGTTCCTATTATTCTAGTGCCGAAAAAGGATGGTACGTCACGTATGTGTGTTGATTGTAGAGGCATTAATAATATTACTATTCGTTATCGTCATCCTATTCCTAGGCTCGATGATATGCTTGATGAATTGAGTGGCTCTACAATATTCTCCAAAGTTGATTTGCATAGTGGATACCATCAAATTTGTATGAAATTGGGAGATGAATGGAAAACAGCATTTAAAACTAAGTTTGGATTATATGAGTGGTTAGTCATGCCTTTTGGGTTAACTAATGCACCTAGTACTTTCATGAGATTAATGAACGAAGTTTTACGTGCTTTCATTGGACGATTTGTGGTAGTTTACTTTGATGACATATTGATTTATAGCAGATCTTTGGAAGAACATTTGGAACATTTACGTGCTATTTTTATTGCTATACGTGATGCATGTTTGTTTGGTAACCTTGGGAAGTGCACCTTTTGCACCGACCGAGTATCTTTTCTTGGCTATGTTGTTACTCCACAGGGAATTGAAGTTGATAAAGCCAAGATTGAAGCTATTGAGAGTTGGCCGCAGCCCAAAACGGTCACACAAGTGAGGAGTTTTCTTGGCCTCGCTGGATTCTATAGGCGTTTTGTGAGAGATTTCAGCACCATTGCTGCACCTCTCAATGAGCTTACAAAGAAAGATGTGCCTTTTCTTTGGGGAACCGCACAGGAAGAAGCCTTCTCGGTATTGAAAGATAAGTTGACACATGCTCCTTTACTCCAACTTCCTGATTTTAATAAGACTTTTGAGCTTGAATGTGATGCTAGTGGAATTGGATTAGGCGGTGTGTTATTACAAGATGGCAAACCTGTTGCATACTTTTCTGAAAAATTGAGTGGGCCTAGTCTGAATTATTCTACTTATGATAAAGAATTATATGCTCTTGTTCGGACTTTAGAAACATGGCAACATTATTTATGGCCCAAAGAATTTGTTATACATTCTGATCATGAATCTTTGAAACATATTAAAAGTCAAGCTAAACTGAATCGTAGACATGCTAAATGGGTTGAATTCATTGAGACTTTTCCTTATGTCATTAAACACAAGAAGGGAAAAGAAAATGTTATTGCTGATGCATTGTCTCGCCGCTATACTATGCTTTCACAACTTGACTTCAAAATATTTGGTTTGGAGACCATCAAAGATCAATATGTGCATGATGCTTATTTTAAAGATGTAATGCAGAATTGTAAAGAAGGAAGAATGTGGAACAAGTTCGTCGTTAACGATGGATTTGTGTTTCGTGCTAACAAGCTATGCATTCCAGCTAGCTCCGTTCGTCTTTTGTTGTTGCAGGAGGCGCATGGAGGAGGATTAATGGGACACTTTGGCGTGAAGAAGACGGAGGACGTACTTGCTACACATTTCTTTTGGCCAAAGATGAGACGGGATGTTGAGCGTTTTATTGCTCGCTGCACTACATGTCAAAAAGCTAAGTCACGACTCAATCCTCATGGTTTATATATGCCTTTGCCTGTACCTAGTGTTCCTTGGGAGGATATACCTATGGACTTTGTTTTAGGTTTACCTCGAACAAAGAAGGGGAGGGATAGCATATTTGTTGTCATGGATAGATTCTCGAAAATGGCACATTTTATACCATGTCATAAAAGCGATGATGCTGTTAATGTTGCTGATTTGTTCTTTCGTGAAATTATTCGCTTGCATGGTGTGCCAAATACTATTGTTTCAGATCGTGATACTAAATTTCTTAGCCACTTTTGGAGATGTTTATGGGCTAAGTTGGGGACTAAACTGCTTTTTAGTACTACTTGTCACCCCCAAACTGATGGACAAACTGAAGTAGTGAATAGAACGTTGTCTACTATGCTTAGGGCTGTTTTGAAGAATAATAAGAAAATGTGGGAGGAATGCTTGCCTCATATTGAATTTGCTTATAATCGTTCATTGCATTCTACTACTAAGATGTGCACTTTTGAAGTTGTGTATGGTTTCCTACCTCGTGCACCTATTGATTTGTTGGCTCTTCCATCTTCGGAGAAGGTTAATTTGATGCTAAACAACATGCTGAATTTATTTTGAAAATGCATGAGTTAACTAAGGAAAACATTGAGCGTATGAATGCTAAATATAAACTTGCTGGAGATAAGGGTAGAAAACATGTTGTGTTTGCACCTGGAGATCTTGTTTGGTTACATTTGCGTAAGGATAGATTTCCTGATTTGCGCAAATCAAAGTTAATGCCACGTGCTGATGGTCCCTTTAAGGTGTTAGAGAAAATAAATGATAATGCATATAAACTTGAGCTGCCTGCAGATTTTGGGGTTAGTCCCACTTTTAACATTGCAGATTTGAAGCCTTATTTGGGTGAGGAAGATGAACTTCCGTCGAGGACGACTTCATTTCAAGAAGGGGAGGATGATGAGGACATCAATACAATTGTTACACTCACAGCCCCTGCTGCTATACATACTGGACCAATTACTAGAGCTCGTGCACGCCAACTAAATTACCAGGTACTTTCGTTTCTTGGTAATGATTCTAATGTTCATGAGAATATGATGCTGCCTAAATTGGATACATTTGTTTTGCTTACAAATGAAGGGCCTAGCTTGGAGAAGGATGAACATTGGAGCAAGAACAAGCATGGAGATGATGGCATGTGCATGGGGAACAAGAACAAAGTTACAAGTGATGATTTCAGGACTTTGAAGCCACCATAATGGGTGCATGAAGCCTTGGACGAAATATACAAGATGCCACTTCATAAATTTCGTCCCGAGGCTATTTTAGGTGCTGCGTCACCTTATTATTGGGCCAGGCCCATGTAATTTCGAAATACATAAGTATAGTGATGAGGACATGACTACCTTGGATACGACCAAAAATACTTCACATTCTGGATTTCTAATGCATATTTGTCAGGTGATTTCTAATGCAAACTATTCAATAATCTATTTATGTTATCCAGAACAAAAATACTTCACACACTTTTGTGTTTTGTCTAATTGCAGGTGTACGGGACATTTGTACAAGCCACATATGAAGACAAGGGAAAATGAGATGTTTAGGTTGTGTTCAAAAAGTCCTCTCACGTCACTTTTGGGCCAAGAGAAGATAGAGTCCAAGTCTCTCACATTCTGGATTCAGATTCGGACTGCACAGACATACCTGACTCAAAACGCCAACAACTTTTTCATACGGACTCCGAATTGGGTGATTCTTTTTTTTTGGAAACTAGATTTCATGCTCTTTCCAACCCAATTGGACTCACCTTCAAATTCGTCCGGAGCGTTGAGTTACGGACGAAACAATCTGACGTTGCAGCAGAATCCGAGTCAAACTACAAGCCCAAAGGTGTTGCATCACCACCACTTGGGCCCATGAGCCTTGTACGACTTAGGGTTAGTTTTAGGCTGCCTTGGGACGTCCTCCCACCTCCTTGGCCGCCACCCCTTGCTCCCTTGGGATTTGGTTAGTTAAAAGTTAGCCACTGCAACTTCGTGTACTTTGTTTGTGTCCAACGACCAGACCAAGACCGCTTACGGATCCCCACCATTATCAATACCTCATATATATTTGCAATATTCAGATTGCTTTATCATTTTCTTGCTCGTTTTTCGATTGCTTGCAGGAATAGACCTTCGTGGTCAGCTGACCGTGCTTCCGGCATCGTCAGTAACGTCAGGAGATTGGTTTAGCGATTGCTAAGGCGCAACGTCGTGCACGTTTGTAGTCGGATCGTCAAAGTCGTCTCCACCAAAGCGATAGTTATCATCTCATCGAAAGATCGGGACACCCTCGCCTCTATCAAGTGGTATCAGTTTTCAGGTTGCTCGGTGAGAATTTCCAGTTTTCCTAGATTAGATTTATTTTCTTACCTATTGTCCAAGAAAAAGCCACAAAAAAGAGTTAGATCTATTCATCCTTGGTCCAAGCCAGTCTGAGCCTTTGCAATTTTCTTTTCATTGCTTGCATAGTTGAATTATCGGTTGCATCGTCGTGTCGAGTTGCTGGTCTTAGTGTCTAGTTCGTTTAGAGTTTCGAGTTCCGTTCACATTAGTCACGCCACCGCTGCATCATTATCTCTTCCGCTGTCCACCACCCATCCATCAATTTCCACCACGTGCTACCCACCATTCATTGTCATAATAATAGTTGAGATCGTTCACATCTTCACTTGATCCAATCTGCATCTTATCTAGTTTGTTTTGGAAAGAGGGAGAAAAAAAGAGAGAGAGAAAAACGAGAGAGAAAAAAAAGTGTGAGGAGAAAAAAGAGAGAAGAAAAAAAAACAAAATTCGGATTTTTTTAGACTCAATCTCGTAGTTGAATTCGGATTGGAATCTGTTTTGTGCACTGTTCAGTAAAACAGGCATAACTTCCTCATACGAAGTCCGTTTTGCCTCCGCGAGTACTCAAACGAAAGCTAGCGACGAGCCGCATCTAAATAGTTGAAGAATCTAATTCAATGTTTTGCACCTCAAAATCGGCTTCTAAATAGGTCTTTTTGCCCTCCGAAGTTCATGAACACAGCTTATTCCAGTTTTTCAGGACAATTTTCGAATTTTTTGACTCCTCATATCAACTCGGAATTGAGTGATTCCTTTTGTGTTTGAAAGCTTGAGTCAATACCATTCCTGAAAAAAAACAAAAAAAATCGGCACAAACTTTTTCAGAGAAAAGTTGGAGACGAAGTTGTTGATATATCCTGCTTGGCTGTTGTTTCACATCATTATCTTTACTGCCGTTGTGATCTTCACTTATATCTTGCTGTCCAGAGCTACTTAGTATCCTTCATTGATGCTAGTTGTGCTACGACGTGACCTCATTAGTGTTCTAGGCTCGCGTCTCTAGTTCGGTCTAGCCTAGGACCAGCATAGTACCGTCGTTGAACGTTTATTCAACATTGCATCTCTGAATTGATTATTGTTAATCTTTTGCTACCATATATAGCCAACCCAGCTCCACATATTTCTACACCGTGTATACGCATGTTCCCCTGGCAATCGCTTTACACAATCTTCGGAGTTATTTGACACCGCTAGTTGCCTCTCACCACCTGCTGCATGGTAAGAACTTGTAAGATATTGATATTTGCTTTACTGTGAGCACTTTACAACCACATCCTAGTAGTTCATAGGAACATTATTCTTGAATTTTGGTTCTTGTTTCTACTAATCATGACAGGTTCCAGAGATAGAAGTTCTTGGACAACGGACACATCTTCACCATCACGAGAGTTGGGACAACACACACAAGCATATGGTCAGGTTATCTCTTTACCATCATTTGAGGGTAGATTTAATCCTGCTATTTATCTAGCTTGGGAGCTTGAAGTAGAACAAGTTTTTAGTCACCATGATTTTTCTGAACTTGAGAGAGTACGAGCTACCATTAGAGCATTTACTGGTTTTGCTTCTATTTGGTGGAGTGTACATTGTAAGAAAAACATTGATAACCAACCCACAACTTGGAAAGTTTTGAAAGCTGTAATGAGACAACAATTTTTTCCTCCTTACTATCGTCGTGAATTGCATCGCAAATTGGAGCAATTAAAACAAGGCAGTAACACTGTTCATGCTTACTACCAAGAGTTCAAATCTTATATGCATCATTGTGACATAGAAGAATCTGAGGATGATACACTGAATAGATTTTTTGGTGGTTTGAACCATGATATTCAGGCAAGATTTCAGTATATTTCTCATTGCATTACAGGAGGATGCATTGGGTGACTACAACAACTACTATTCCAGTTCATGCTCACAATCGCCGGTTGGTTACTCCACTATTGCACCTACTAGAGCAGCCCCACCTCGGATTCTGAGCGCAATATCATCTCAAGAGTATGCTACATTGTCAACGTCCATACCTACATCAGCTACATCTCTGCGAGGTAACAGTAAAGGTATTGATCCTTAATCTGTTCGTCATGTTCATGTTTACTTACAGAAAACAAACGTTTGTTCCTTAATCTGTTCGTCGTTTTTCTTTTTCTCAGATTTTCCGCGATTATTTCTGATCGTGATTTCCGATCCGATTTTGGTTCTAGTATAACTTTTCGCTCGTTTATCGGAATCAGGCGATTCAAGCGCCTGGAGTTTCATCTCGAAAACCTCTTTCCGTTTAACCAACCCAAACAAGTTTTTACTTCTGTAAAATTTGACCTAGATCCAGAATAGTAAACGAAGGTTTTTTCTTTCGCCGTTTGACTTTCCTTGTTTCGTTCGATTTGATTCTTTTTGCAAACCAGAGTTCTTAAGTTGAACTTTCTGGTTAGCTCTCTTATTTGAGTTTTACCCGTGCATTAGATAAGTGCTTATTGTATGCTTGTTTTGCGATAGAGTACCTGGAGTGCGCCACTTGCTACTTTGAATCGCTAGGTTTCGGGATCATCAGCAAGGCAAGTAACACTTTGATCATACCTCCTACTACCCAGTTTTTATTGCATTAGATCAATACTCAAACATTGCATGATTAGGATCTAATCAAATTGTGGGTTTTGGGTAGTAGATGAGGTAGAACCTATTACCTGTTTTACTATCAAACCTTTGGGAGTTACTTCTACGTTTGCTTATATTGCCATGCTATGCTAGTAGACGTGGATTGGGTGAGTGTATCCATGACCGATGTGAGAGTGATAATTTAATGGTTTATTTAAGGTGGCAACTTAAACACACATCTGGGTGGATTGAGGCACCTGGATATTCGAGCGATTGCCTGTTTTTCTTTTGGACCGCCACCCAGGCTCAAAGGGATCATGAGATTATTCATACTAGAAACTTCCTTATGCAGCCACAAGCTACTATGGGATCTAGCATAGTTGACTAAGTCGTGCGAACTCTTACAGTGGTAGACTAGCAGATGTAGGGGATGTAGGTTGGTACGGTCTACCCGTTCGTAAGGTGCTAGCGCTTCTGAAAGACTATGTCTCGGTCATCCGTTTCTCAAACATCATGTAGTGCGAGAATCCCAATGGAGGAGATCGAGTCTTGTGGGGAAAAGTGCGCAAACCTCTGCAGAGTGTATAAACTAATCATGGTTAGCCGTGTCCCCGGTTATGGACAGCTTGAGTATCTAGTACTTGGATTATCATGTGAATCTCATCATGTTACTCTAATTAATATTGTTGGGTTTTATATATGATGCTTAATTGGGATTGAGAGGGTGTCTACATTCTCAATGTTTAACAACTACGATGATAGTTAAATAAAATTTATTCCATTGCAGTAGGAAAAAAATGGCTTTACGCAAAAACTGTAACCATAGTGCTTTCCACCAGCCAAAT
The DNA here is from genome assembly GCF_002162155.2 of Triticum dicoccoides. Classification (NCBI taxonomy): domain Eukaryota; kingdom Viridiplantae; phylum Streptophyta; class Magnoliopsida; order Poales; family Poaceae; genus Triticum; species Triticum dicoccoides. The sequence continues at coordinate 301,355,706 of NC_041382.1, read as the reverse complement.
ATGCATGTAGTTTAGCCTTATTATTCCATTGCTCTCTGTGTGTTACATTGCCAGCATATTCCATGTGCTGACCCGTTTCAGGCTGCAACGTTCATATTGCAGACTTCTCAGACGACGAGTAAGGTGCCTTTAGGTCGTGGTTCTATACTCAGTGATGCCGTTGGAGTTGATGGACTCACTTATCTTCCAAGCCTTCCGTTGTTAATGTTATTAGATGGCCTTAAGCCATATTCATTGTAATAAGTTCTCTTTTGAGACATTCGATGTAATATGTGTGTGATTGCTACTCTGTTATAAATCCTTCAAGTACTGTGCGTGTCAGCATTACTGATCCAGGGATGACACTGAAGCACAGAGATCAGACCGTTTGAGGTCTGGTCGCTACAAGATGGTATCAGAGCACACGCTGACTATAGGACACAACCACTAGCTAAAGCCCTAGATCACTACTCACTCTTCTTAGTCTGACTCCTCATATTTTCTACTCTTTTGTGGGCGCCGAGATGAGCACTTGGAGATGATCAGCACCAAGAAGGATAGATCAATCGCAGCTTTTATCTAGGAGCTAAACCAGCACATTCGACGTCAGGAGAACCAGATGTGCGCATACATGATAGATCTGAAGAAGGCGAGGACAAGAATCACGGAGCTAGAAGAAGAACTCAAGGCTACACGTGAAGATTATATGGAGGAAATCAAAGTATTAGTGGAGAAGAATGACGACCTGATCAAGAAGATCGGAATACTCATCGGAGGCCCTACACCAGTAGAACAAGACGAAGAACCCAAGGAGATTCACCCGGAAGACTACATCATCATCGACGACACCGACTCGGACCCAGACGATAGCGATGATGACTATGTTGATGAAGCTGGAGCAGATATCATGGAGTCTGCAACCGAAGAATATTTCTAGTAGACCACCCCATCAGTAGTAGTATTCCACCATGTAAATATAGTAGTCCGAGCACTTTTGCGATAGTTAGACCGATTGTATGCCTTTGTTTGATTGAATGAAGTGATATTGTTTGCTTTTGCCTCATGTGCATATGGGTAGTGTTTTCTCTCTAGACCTCATTCTATTCTTAAATCTCATCTTTTCTAAACCCATCAGATGCCTCCGAGATGTGACAATGGATTTGCTTTCCCACTGGAGCTCACTCAGTTGATCCAGTAGCAGAATACGTGGATGCAGTTGCTAGTCCAGAATCAGAATCAGGGGAACAACAACAACAACCCACCACCACCACCACCTATTGATCACTTAACCCATTTTCTTAGGCTGAATCAGCCGGTGTTCTCCAGTAGCACCGAGCCGATAGTAGCAGATGATTGGCTCTGCAAGATTGGAAGGGAGTTAACCACTACATGATGTACTGATGCTGATAAGGTGCGCTTTGCCGCACATCAGTTGGATGGACCAGCAACATCATGGTGGGAGAATTACACTGTCACCTACCCTATAGCCACGGTGACATGGGATCAGTTTCAGCAGGCTTTCCGTGCTGCCCATGTTTCAGCAGGAGCTATGGCCATGAAGAAGCGTGAGTTTCGCAACTTACGCCAAGGAGGACGGACCGTTGGCCAGTATGTGGATGACTTTAGTAAACTAGCACGTTATGCCCCAGATGACGTTGCTACGGATGCCGCTAAGCAGGAGAAGTTTCTAGAAGGATTGAATGATGAGTTGAGCATGCAGTTGATGGTAGCAAGCTTCAACAACTACCAGGAGTTGGTAGATCGTGCTCTGATGATTGAAGGGAAGCAGCAGCAAATTGAGAACCGCAAGAGGAAGTATGAACAAGGGAAGTACAATTCTGGATCTCAGCAGAAGTTGCGTTTTACCCCTAGACCGGGAGGACCTTTTCAGCATACCCATGGAGGAGGTATCTCGCACAATCATAATGGCCCCAAGAATGGTAATGGGAATGGAGGAAGCAACGACCAAAACCGTGCCAACCCGTCAACCCTAGCTAAGAGAGACCTGAGCCAAGTCACTTGCTTTAAGTGTCAGAAGACCGGACATTATGCCAATGAATGTCCTGAAGCCCAGAATGGAAGTGGAAATGGAAGCTCCAGGAAGAAGCCGAGCCCTTTCAACAGGGGATAGGTGAACCACGTTAGCGTGGAGGAGGTTGAAGCTCAGCCAGATGCAGTAATAGGTAAGTTTTTGGTTAAGTCATTTACTGCACTTGTTCTTTTTGATACTGGTGCATCGCATTCATACATATCAAGGGGATTTTTGGATAAGTATAAACTGCCAACCCAAGCCCTTAGGTCACCCATGTTAGTAACCTCGCCTGGAGCAGAGTATATGGCCAGTCTATGGTGTGATCGGTTACCATTAAGGATTGGTAACTATGTATTTCCCTCGGACCTAATAGTATTGGAATCTCAAGTTATAGAGGCTAAGGTGTCCCGATGTTTCGATGAGATGGTGGCTATCGTTTTCTGTGGGAGTCGACCTTGACGATCCGACTACGAACGTGCGAGACGTCGCGCCTTAGCAATCGCTAAACCAACTTCCGAGGGTTATTGACCACGCCGGAGCACGATCAACCTGACCACGAGGGTCTGTTTCCTGCGAGCAAACGAAGAACAAGCAAGAAACTGAGATTGCAATCGGGATATTGCGAATATAAGATGAAAGCTTTGTTGATAAGGGTGGGGTTCTGTGACGTCTTGGTCTGGTCGTTGGACACAAACGAAGTACGCGAAGTTGCAGCTATGGCGAACATTTAATCTAAACAAAACCCAAAGTCTAAAAGACACCCTAAGGGCTGTATATATGGAGGAAGAGGGGGGAATTTCGTGGCCCTTGAGGGTGGGGTCCGAAACCAACCTAACTCTTGTTTCCCCACACATACGGACTCTAAAAATAGCCTATACTTAAGTATTTCGAAATTACATGGGCCTGGCCCATTAATAAGGTGACGCAGCACCTAGAATAGCCTATGGACGAATATTATGAAGTGGCATCTTGTATATTTCGCCCAAGGCTTTATGCACTCCTTATGGCGGCTTCAAAGTCCTGAAATCATCACTTGTAACTCCGTTCTTGATCCCCTTGCGCATGCCATCAACTCCATGCGTGTTCTTGCTCCAATGTTCATCCTTCTCCAAGCTAGGCCCTTCACTTGTAAGCAAAACAAATGTATCCAATTTAGGCAGCATCATAATCTCATGAACATTAGAATCATTACCAAGAAACGAAAGTACCTGGTAATTTAATTGGCGTGCGCGAGCTCTAGTAATTGGTCCAGTATATGTAATAGTAGGGGCTGTGGGCGTAACAATGGTATTGATGTCCTCATCATCCTCCCCTTCTTGAAATGAAGTCGTCCTCGACGGAAGCGCATCTTCCTCACCCAAATAAGGCTTCAAATCTGCAATGTTAAAAGTGGGACTAACCCCAAAATCTACAGGTAGCTCAAGTTTATATGATTATCATTTATTTTCTCTAACACCTTAAAAGGACCATCAACACGTGGCATTAGCTTTGATTTGGGCAGATTAGGAAATCTATCTTTACGCAAATGTAACCAAACAAGATCTCCAGGCGCAAACACAACATGTTTTCTACCCTTATCTCCAGCAAGTTTATATTTAGCATTCATACGCTCAATGTTTTCCTTAGTTAACTCATGCATTTTTAAAATCAATTCAGAACATTCTTTAGCATCAAAATTAACCTTCTCTGAAGATGGAAGAGGCAACAAATCAATAGGTGCACGAGGTAGGAAACCATACACAATTTCAAAAAGGCACATCTTAGTAGTAGAATGCAATGAACGATTATAAGAAAATTCAATAAGAGGCAAGCATTCTTCCCACATTTTCTTGTTATTCTTCAAAACAGCCCTAAGCATAGTAGACAATGTTCTATTGACTACTTCAGTTTGTCCATCAGTTTGGGGGTGATAAGTAGTACTAAAAAGCAGCTTAGTCCCCAACTTAGCCCATAAACATCTCCAAAAGTGGCTAAGAAATTTAGTATCACGATCTGAAACAATAGTATTTGGCACACCATGTAAGCGAATAATTTCACGAAAGAACAAATCAGCAACATTAACAGCATCATCGCTTTTATGACATGGTATAAAGTGTGCCATTTTCGAGAACCTATCCACGACAACAAATATGCTATCCCTCCCCTTCTTTGTTCGAGGTAAACCTAAAACAAAGTCCATAGATATATCCTCCCAAGGAACACTAGGTACAGGCAAAGGCATATATAAACCATGAGGATTGAGTCGTGACTTAGCTCTTTGACATGTAGTGCAGCGAGCAACAAAACGCTCAACATCCCGTCTAGGGATGGCAATGGGTCGGGTTTGGGGCGGGTGGAGCTGGTCCAAATCCAACCCATGACCCATCTTCCTACCCTCTACCCATCCACCAAATTATCCATGGGCACAACTTGTGCCCATGCCCAAACCCGCTGGATACCCACATACCCTTGGAGCTCCATGGGCATAGAAAAGCCCGCATGAAGCCTTCCCAAATATCAAATCAACTCATCATCATTCACTCACAAATGACAACATAAGCTACATGCATAAGTAGGTAACAAGTAATAAGATGAGTCCTTAAGTGTGACATACCAGAGGTTGATTATGTAGCATATAACTCATGGCACAAGTTGCATATTGCCTGCCATTTCCCATTGATTCGCTCTTTCTACTATCACTGGCATATGCCCCAACATGTCATACGGGTATCCATTGGATATCCATGGAGCACAAACTATAACCATGCCCAACTCGGCTGTTCGTGGGTATCCATATCCACGAACCCATGGGCAGAAATATGCTCCGTACCCTTGCCCAACTGGGTCGGGTATCCATGGGTATCCAGATCCATGAATAAAATTACCATCCCTAATCCCGTCTCATCTTTGGCCAAAAGAAATGTGTAGCAAGTATATCCTCCGTCTTCTTGACGCCAAAGTGTCCCATTAATCCTCCTCCATGCGCCTCCTGCAACAACAAAAGACGAACGGAGCTAGCTGGAATGCATAGCTTGTTAGCACGAAACACAAATCCATCGTTAAGAACGAACTTGTTCCAAGTTCTCCCTTCCTTACAATTCTGCAATACATCTTTAAATTCAGCATCATGAACATATTGATCTTTGATTGATGAGGACATCAATACCATTGTTACACCCACAGCCCCTGCTGCTATACATACTGGACCAATTACTAGAGCTCGCGCACGCCAACTAAATTACCAGGTACTTTCGTTTCTTGGTAATGATTCTAATGTTCATGAGAATATGATGCTGCCTAAATTGGATACATTTGTTTTGCTTACAAATGAAGGGCCTAGCTTGGAGAAGGATGAACATTGGAGCAAGAGAAAGCATGGAGATGATGTCATGCGCAAGGGGAACAAGAACGGAGTTACGAGTGATGATTTCAGGTCTTTGAAGCCACCATAACGAGTGCATGAAGCCTTGGACAAAATATACAAGATGCCACTTCATAAATTTTGTCCAGAGGCTATTATAGGTGTTGCATCACCTTTTTATTGGGCCAGTTCCATGTAATTTCGAAATACATTAGTATAGGCTATTTTTAGAGTCCGTATGTATGGGGAAACAAGAGATAGGGTTGATTTCGGACCCCTCCACCAAGGGCCACGAAATTCCCCCTCTCTTCCTCCATATATACAGCCCTTAGGGCACCGTTTAGACTTTGGGTTTTGTTTAGATTAAAGTTCGCCATAGCTGCAACTTCGCGTACTTCGTTTGTGTTCAACGACCAGACAAAGGCGTCACAGAACCCCACCTTGATCAATAAAGCTTTCATCTTATATTCGCAATATCCAGATTGCAATCTCAGATTCTTGCTTGTTCTTCGTTTGCTTGCAGGAAACAGACCCTCGTGGTCAGGTTGAACGTGCTCCGGCGTGGTCAATAACCTCTCGGAGTTGGTTTAGCGATTGCTAAGGCGCGACGTCCTCGCACGTTCGTAGTCGGATCGTCAAAGTCGACTGCCACCAAAGCGATATCCATCATCTCATCGAAAGACGGGACACCTTTGCCTCTATCAAGTGGTATCAGATTTCCAGGTTGCTCGGTGAGATTTTACAGTTTTTCGTAGTTTAGATCGAGTCTGTTCTTCATACCTACAGTCCACGAAAAAGCCACAAAAAAATTAGGGTTAGTTCATCATATCCGAACCAATCTGAGCCTTTGCATAATCTTTTTAGGGTTTTGCTTTGTTGAATTTGCGGTTGCATCGTCGTGTCTAGTTGCTGGTCTCAGAGTCTAGTCTTTTAGAGTTTCGAGTTCTGGTCATAAGTTGTCACGCCGCCGCCGCACCAACATCATCGCCCCTGCCATCTACCACCGCCGCTTATCCGCCACCGCTTCGAATCCATATCCATATACCACCACCGCTGTCATATACCACCACCGCTGCCATCTACTACCATATATCCACCACCAATCCGAGTTCTTGTCATATTAGGTTTGTTTTCGAGATCCATCTAGATTCCGATTCGTGTTTCCTTGCCGGAGTAGGTTTCGGAAAAAAAATGCACTTGTCGAAAAAATTTCTGGCTATCCTGTTTTTAGGTGTTTCTAAGCATTTTGAGACAGTCGCCGTTATAGAAAGTTTTTTTTGACCCGTTTCCAGTTTTTGGGTCCGGGCAGTCGAAAAAAAAAATTGTCAACAAATAATTTCATGCCCATCCTGTCAGTTTGACCTGGGAAGAGTTTTGAGACACTCGCCATTATAGTGATTTTTCGCAAAAAAAAAGAGCGCAAAAAAAAGCAGCGCAAAAAAAAGAGCGAAAAAAAAAATCCAGAGTGTGCTTTTCCCTTGTTTACGTGCCGCGCCGTGATTTTGTTGGTGTTCTAGGCTCGCGTCTCTAGCACAGTCTAGCCTAGGACCAGCACAGTACCGTCGTTGAGCGTTTATTCAACTTTGCATCTCTGAATTGATTATTGCTGACCCGTTTTGCTACCATATTATAAGCCTTCCCAGCTCCACATACATCTACGTCGTGCGTTTGACTCTCCCTGGTAATCGCTCTATCCAAGCTTTGAGAGTTTTTGACAACAACGGTTGCCGATCACCGCCTGCTGCTGGATAAGAACTGGTAAGAATTTGAGATTTGCTTGACGGATTTGTGACACCCACCACCACTTCTTAGTAGTCTGTAGGATCATATTCTTGTGTGTTTCTATTTGCTGCTAACCATGGTAGGATCACAAGCCGATGAGACTGATTGGGAGAACCTGACGAACAAACAACTACATGATAAATTTTAGCAAATGATGAGTGGACAGGTGCAAGATGTGCTAAACAGATTTGAAGAGGCCATGGAGAAGATAGATGGCATGGAGAAGACGTTCGAAACAAAGCTCGATAACAAGTTTAATGAATTGCTCGCGCGTCTTCCACCACCACCACCCGCTGCACCTAACGCACCTCTCCAACAACAACAACAACGCTTCCTTCAGAATCAGTATGGACGAGCGAAGCGTGTTCCTATTGAGGATGGCCAAACTTCTGGTTCTGCTGTTCATGTTGTTGATGCTTCTTTGGCTCCTGCTATTGCTGCTGCTGGTACCCAGGAGGATGATGAGTATGCGGGCGATTATGAGGATGAGGTTGATCAAAATCAGCACTACGTGCAGCCACCTGCACCACCACCAGCAGGTCGACCTCAGGTATATATTCGTAATGGTAGGCCTACACCTCCACCTCAGGTACGAGATGATGTCCATATTCCTAAACTGAAATTGAATATTCCACCATTTGAGGGTAGATATGTTCCTGATATATATCTTACTTGGGAGTTAGAAACTGAACAACGTTTTACATGTTTACAATATCCCGAGGAGAGACGGGTTGCTGCTGCTGTTTGTGCTTTCACTAGTTTTGCATGTGTATGGTGGTCTGAACATTGTAGATTATATCCTATTCCAACTACTTGGGCTGCTTTGAAAACTGCTATGCGTACTCGTTGGGTTCCACCATATTATCAACGTGAATTGCTTCAAAAATTACAGCGCTTAAGACAAGGAAAAAATTCTGTAGAAGAATATTATCAGGTATTACAAACTGGCATGATTAGATGGTATTGTTGAGGAGAATGAAGCTATGCTTGCATGTTTTCTGGGTGGATTAAATAGAGAGATTCAGACCATTCTAGACTATAAGGAGTATACTAATATCACTCGTTTATTCCATCTTGCTTGTAAAGCTGAACGTGAAGTGCAGGATCGACAAGCATTGGCGCGAACTAACTTTTCTGCGGGCCGACCTTCATCATGGACACCGCGTGCATCTTCTACTTCAACTGCACCAGCACCTCAATCAGGTGCCTCCTCTAGTCGTGATACAAGAAAACAGGCACAACCACCATTATCTGCCAAGAGCGCACCTGCTGGGCCTGCACAGAGTTCTTCTTCTTCCATGGCATCAACAGGGCACACAAGTGATATTATTTGTCGTCGTTGTAAGGGAGGAGGTCATTATGCGAGAGAATGCAAATCTCCGCGTGTGATGATTGCTACCGCGGATGGTGGATATGAGTCCGCTAGTGACTATGATGAGGAGACTTTGGCTCTTATTACACGTGAAGAACATGGTGGAGATGATTCTGATCATGAGATGCAATACATGGCTGCTGAAGACGCTGAGAGGTATGAATGTTTAGTTGCTCAACGTGTTTTGAGTGTGCAGGTCACACAAGCTGAGCAAAATGAGAGGCACAATTTGTTCCATACCAAGGGAGTTGTGAAAGAACGTTCTGTGCGCGTCATCATAGATGGAGGGAGCTGCAACAACTTGGCTAGCATGGAGATGGTGGAGAAGCTTTCTCTCACCACAAGACCACATCCACATCCTTACTACATCCAATGGTTCAACAACAGCGGCAAGGTTAAGGTAACACGTACTGTTCGTGTGCATTTTAGTATCTCTACATATGCTGATTATGTTGATTGTGATGTGGTACCTATGCAAGCATGTTCCTTATTACTTGGTAGACCATGGCAATTTGATAAAAACTCTGTACACCATGGTAGAAACAATCACTATACTCTTGTTCATAAGGATAAAAATATTACTTTGCTTCCTATGACTCCTGATTCCATTTTGAAAGATGATATTAATAGAGCTAATAAAGCAAAACAGGAGAAGAATAAGAGTGAAAATCAGATTGTGGCAAAAGAATTTGAGCAACAAATGAAGCCTAATAATAAACCATCTAGTGTTGCTTCTGAAATTAAATTGAAAAGTGCATGTTTATTTGCCACCAAATCTGATATTGATGAGGTAGATTTCAGCAAATCTGTTTGCTATGCTTTTGTGTGCAAGGAGGCATTATTTTCATTCGAGGACGTGCCTTCCTCTTTGCCTCCTGCTGTCACTAACATTTTGCAGGAGTTCGCTGACGTCTTTCCACAAGACGTGCCACCGGGATTACCGCCTATTCGAGGGATTGAGCATCAGATTGACTTAATTCCCGGTGCTTCACTGCCAAACCGTGCACCATACCGTACCAATCCAGAGGAGACGAAGGAGATTATGCGTCAAGTACAAGAACTTCTCGACAAAGGTTATATACGCGAATCCCTTAGTCCTTGTGTTGTTCCTATTATTCTAGTGCCGAAGAAGGATGGTACATCACGTATGTGTGTTGATTGTAGAGGCATTAATAATATTACTATTCGTTATCGTCATACTATTCCTAGGCTAGATGATATGCTTGATGAATTGAGTGGCTCTACAATATTCTCCAAAGTTGATTTGCGTAGTGGATACCATCAAATTCGTATGAAATTGGGAGATGAATGGAAAACAACATTTAAAACTAAGTTTGGATTATATGAGTGGTTAGTCATGCCTTTTGGGTTAACTAATGCACCTAGTACTTTCATGAGATTAATGAACGAAGTTTTACGTGCTTTCATTGGACGATTTGTGGTAGTTTACTTTGATGACATATTGATTTATAGCAGATCTTTGGAAGAACATTTGGAACATTTACGTGCTGTTTTTATTGCTCTACGTGATGCACGTTTGTTTGGTAACCTTGGGAAGTGCACCTTTTGCACCGACCGAGTATCTTTTTTGGCTATGTTGTTACTCCACAGGGAATTGAAGTTGATAAAGCCAAGATTGAAGCTATTGAGAGTTGGCCGCAGCCCAAAACGGTCACACAAGTGAGGAGTTTTCTTGACCTCGTTGGATTCTATAGGTGTTTTGTGAGAGATTTCAGCACCATTGCTGCCCCTCTCAATGAGCTTACAAAGAAAGATGTGTCTTTTCTTTGGGGTAAAGGAGCATGTGTCAACTTATTCTTGCAATACCGAGAAGGCTTCTTCCTGTGCGGTACCCCAAAGAAAAGGCACATCTTGCTTTGTAAGCTCATTGAGAGGTGCAGCAATGGTGCTGAAATCTCTCACAAAACGCCTATAGAATCCAGCGAGGCCAAGAAAACTCCTCACTTGTGTGACCGTTTTGGGCTGCGGCCAACTCTCAATAGCTTCAATCTTGGCTTTATCAACTTCAATTCCCTGTGGAGTAACAACATAGCCAAGAAAAGATACTTGGTCGGTGCAAAAGGTGCACTTCCCAAGGTTACCAAACAAACGTGCATCACGTAGAGCAATAAAAACAGCACGTAAATGTTCCAAATGTTCTTCCAAAGATCTGCTATAAATCAATATGTCATCAAAGTAAACTACCACAAATCGTCCAATGAAAGCACGTAAAACTTCGTTCATTAATCTCATGAAAGTACTAGGTGCATTAGTTAACCCAAAAGGCATGACTAACCACTCATATAATCCAAACTTAGTTTTAAATGCTGTTTTCCATTCATCTCCCAATTTCATACGAATTTGATGGTATCCACTACGCAAATCAACTTTGGAGAATATTGTAGAGCCACTCAATTCATCAAGCATATCATCGAGCCTAGGAATAGGATGACGATAACGAATAGTAATATTATTAATGCCTCTACAATCAACACACATACGTCATGTACCATCCTTTTTCGGCACTAGAATAATAGGAACATCACAAGGACTAAGGGATTCGCGTATATAACCTTTGTCGAGAAGCTCTTGTACTTGACGCATAATCTCCTTCGTCTCCTCTGGATTGGTACGGTATGGTGCACGGTTTGGCAGTGAAGCACCGGGAATTAAGTCAATTTGATGCTCAATCCCTCGAATAGGCGGTAATCCCGGTGGCACGTCTTGTGGAAAGACGTCAGCGAACTCCTGCAAAATGTTAGTGACAGCAGGAGGCAAAGAGGAAGGCACGTCCTCGAATGAAAATAATGCCTCTTTGCACACAAAAGCATAGCAAACATATTTGCTGAAATCTAGCTCATCAATATCAGATTTGGTGGCAAATAAACATGCACTTTTCAATTTAATTTCAGAAGCAACACTAGATGGTTTATTATTAGGCTTCATTTGTTGCTCAAATTCTTTTGCCACAATCTGATTTTCACTCTTATTCTTCTCCTGTTTTGCTTTATTAGCTCTATTAATATCATGTTTCAAAATGGAATCAGGAGTCATAGGAAGCAAAGTAATATTTTTATCCTTATGAACAAGAGTATAGTGATTGTTTCTACCATGGTGTACAGAGTTGTTATCAAATTGCCATGGTCTACCAAGTAATAAGGAACATGCTTGCATAGGTACCACATCACAATCAACATAATCAGCATATGTAGAGATACTAAAATGCACACGAACAGTACGTGTTACCTTAACCTTGCCGCTGTTGTTGAACCATTGGATGTAGTAAGGATGTGGATGTGGTCTTGTGGTGAGAGAAAGCTTCTCCACCATGTCCATGCTAGCCAAGTTGTTGCAGCTCCATCCGTCTATTATGACACGCACAGAACGTTCCTTCACAACTCCCTTGGTATGGAACAAATTGTGCCTCTGATTTTGCTCAGCTTGTGTGACCTGCACACTCAAAACACGTTGAGCAACTAAACATTCATACCTGTCAGCGTCTTCAGGAGCCATGTATTGCGTCTCATGATCAGAATCATCTCCACCATGTTCTTCACGTGTAATAAGAGCCAAAGTCTCCTCATCATAGTCACTAGCGGACTCATATCCACCATCTGCGGTAGCAATCATCACACGCGGAGATTTGCATTCTCTTGCATAATGACCTACTCCCTTACAACGACGACAAATAATATCACTGGTGTGCCCTGTTGATGCCATGGAAGAAGAAGAACTCTGTGCAGGCCCAGCAGGTGCGCTCTTGGCAGATAATGGTGGTTGTGCCTGTTTTCTTGTATCACGACTGGAGGAGGCACCTGATTGAGGTGCTGGTGCAGTTGAAGTAGAAGATGCACGCGGTGTCCATGATGAAGGTCGGCCTGCAGAAAAGTTAGATCGCGCCAATGCTTGTCGATTCTGCACTTCACGTTCAGCTTTACAAGCAAGATGGAATAAACGAGTGATATTAGTATACTCCTTATAGTCTAGAATGGTCTGAATCTCTCTATTTAATCCACCCAGAAAACGTGCAAGCATAGCTTCATTCTCCTCAACAATACCACATCTAATCATGCCAGTTTGTAATTCCTGATAATATTCTTCTACAGAATTTTTCCCTTGTCTTAAACGCTGTAATTTTTGAAGCAATTCACGTTGATAATATGGTGGAACCCAACGCGTACGCATAGCAGTTTTCAAAGCAGCCCAAGTAGTTGGAATAGGATATAATCTACAATGTTCAGACCACCATACACATGCAAAACTAGTGAAAGCACAAACAGCAGCGGCAACCCGTCTCTCCTCGGGATATTGTAAACATGTAAAACGTTCTTCAGTTTCTAACTCCCAAGTAAGATATATATCAGGAACATATCTACCCTCAAATGGTGGAATATTCAATTTCAGTTTAGGAATATGCACATCATCTCGTACCTGAGGTGGTGGTGCAGGCCTACCATTACGAATATATACCTGAGGTCGACCTGCTAGTGGTGGTGCTGGTGGGTGCACGTAGTTCTGATTTTGATCAACCTCATCCTCATAATCGCCCGCATACTCATCATCCTCCTGGGTACCAGCAGCAACAGTAGCAGGAGCCAAAGAAGCATCAATAACAGGAACAGCAGCACCAGAAGTTTGGCCATCCTCAATAGGAACACGCTTCGCTCGTCCATACCGATTCGGAAGGATGCGTTGTTGTTGGTGTTGCAGACGTGCGATAGGTGCAGCCGGCGGTGGTGGTGGTAAACACGCGAGCAATTCAAGCTTTGTTTCGAACGTCTTCTCCATGCCATCTATCTTCTCCATGGCCTCGTCAAATCTGTTTAGCACATCTTGCACCTGTCCACTCGTCATTTGCTGAAATTTATCATGTAGCTGTTTGTTCGTCAGGTTCTCCCAATCAGTCTCATCGGCTTGTGATCCTACCATGGTTAGCAGCAAATAGAAACACACAAGAATATGATCCTGCAGACTACTAAGAAGTGGTGGTGGTGTATCACAAACCCGTCAAGCAAAACTCAAATTCTTACCAGTTCTTACCCAGCAGCAGGCGGTGATCGGCAACCGTTGTAGTCAAAACTCTCAAAGCTTGGATAGAGCGATTACCAGGGAGAGTCAAACGCACGACGTAGATGTATGTGGAGCTGGGAAGGCTTATAATATGGTAGCAAAAAGGGTCAGCAATAATCAATTCAGAGATGCAAAGTTGAATAAACGCTCAATGACGGTACTGTGCTGGTCCTAGGCTAAACCGTGCTAGAGACGCGAGCCTAGAACACTAACAAAATCACTGCGCTGCACGTAAACTAGGAAAAAGCACACTCTGGAATTTTTTTTCGCTCTTTTTTTTGCGCTCTTTTTTTTCGCTGCTTTTTTTTGCGAAAAATCACTATAATGGCGAGTGTCTCAAAACTCTTACTAGGTCAAACTGACAGGATGGGCACGAAATTTTTTTGACCAAATTTTTTTTTCGTTTTTTCGACTGCCCGGACCCAAAAACTGGAAACGGGTCAAAAAAAACTTCCTATAATGGCACCTGTCTCAAAACACTCAGAAACACCTAAAAATAGGATAGCCAGAATTTTTTTCAAAAAATGCGTTTTCAAAAATTTTTGGGCCTAAACGGAGGGTGGTTTCGTTTTTTTTTTCGAAACCTACTCCGGCAAGGAAACACGAATCGGAATCTAGATGTATCTCAAAAACACACCTAATATGCAAGGAACTCGGATTGATGGTGGATATATGGTGGTGGTATATGGCAGCGGTGGTGGTATATGGATATGGATCGGTGGTGGTATATGGATACGGATTGGTGGTGGTATATGGATACGGATTCAGAGTGGTGGTGGTAGGTGACAGGGGCGATGATGATGGTGCGGTGACGGCGTGACAACTTATGACCAGAACTCGAAACTCTAAAAGACTAACGCTAAGACCAGCAACTAGACACGACGATGCAACCGCAAATTCAACAAAGCAAAACCCTAAAAAGATTATGCAAAGGCTCAGATTGGTTTGGATATGATGAACTAACCCTAATTTTTTTTGGCTTTTTCGTGGACTGTAGGTATGAAGAACAGACTCGATCTAAACTATGAAAAACTGTAAAATCTCACCGAGCAACCTGGAAATCTGATACCACTTGATAGAGACAAAGGTGTCCCGTCTTTCGATGAGATGATGGATGTCGCTTTGGTGGCAGTCGACTTTGACGATCCGACTACAAACGTGCGAGGACGTCGCGCCTTAGCAATCGCTAAACCAACTCCGAGAGGTTATTGACCACGCCAGAGCACGATCAACCTGACCACGAGGGTCTGTTTCCTGCGAGCAAACGAAGAACAAGCAAGAAACTGAGATTGCAATCTGGATATTGCGAATATAAGATGAAAGCTTTATTGATCAAGGTGGGGTTCTGTGACGCCTTTGTCTGGTCGTTGAACACAAACGAAGTACGCGAAGTTGCAGCTATGGCGAACTTTTAATCTAAACAAAACCCGAAGTCTAAACGATGCCCTAAGGGCTGTATATATGGAGGAAGAGGGCGGGAATTTCGTGGCGCTTGGTGGAGGGGTCCGAAATCAACCCTATCTCTTGTTTCCCCACACATACGTACTCTAAACATAGCCTATACTTATGTATTTCGAAATTACATGGGCCTGGCCCAATAATAAGGTGACGCAGCACCTAAAATAGCCTCGGGACGAAATTTATGAAGTGGCATCTTGTGTATTTCGTCCAAGGCTTCATGCACCCATTATGGTGTCTTCAAAGTCCTGAAATCATCACTTGTAACTCCGTTCTTGTTCCCCTTGCACATGCCATCATCTCCATGCTTGTTCTTGCTCCAATGTTCATCCTTCTCCAAGCTAGGCCCTTCATTTGTAAGCAAAACAAATGTATCCAATTTAGGCAGCATCATATTCTCATGAACATTAGAATCATTACCAAGAAACGAAAGTACCTGGTAATTTAGTTGGCGTGCACGAGCTCTAGTAATTGGTCCAGTATGTATAGCAGCGGGGCTATGGGTGTAACAATTGTATTGATGTCCTCATCATCTACAATCAACGCACATACGCGACGTACCATCCTTTTTCGGCACTAAAATGATAGGAACAGCACAAGGACTAAGGGATTCGCGTATATAACCTTTGTCGAGCAGTTCTTGTACTTGACGCATAATCTCCTTCGTCTCCTCTGGATTGGTACGGTGTGGTGCACGGTTGGGTAGCGAAGCACCGGGAATTAAGTCAATTTGATGCTCAATCCCTCGAATAGGTGGTAATCCCGGTGGCACGTCTTGTGGAAAGACGTCAGCGAACTCCTGCAAAATGTTAGTGACAGCACGGGGCAAAGAGGAAGGCACGTCCTCGAATGAAAATAATGCCTCTTTGCACACAAAAGCATAGCAAACAGATTTGCTAAAATCTAGCTCATCAATATCAGATTTGGTGGCAAGTAAACATGCACTTTTCAATTTAATTTCAGAAACAACAGTAGATGGTTTATTATTAGGCTTCATTTGGTGCTCAAATTCTTTTGCCACAATCTGATTTTCACTCTTATTTGTCTCCTGTTTTGCTTTATTAGCTCTATTAATATCATCTTTCAAAATGGAATCAGGAGTCATAGGAAGCAAAGTAATATTTTTATCGTTATGAACAAGAGTATACTGATTGTTTCTACCATGGTGTACAGAATTTTTATCAAATTGCCATGGTCTACCAAGTAATAAGGAACATGCTTGCATAGGTACCACATCACAATCAACATAATCAGCATATGTAGAGATACTAAAATGCACACGAACAGTACGTGTTACCTTAACCTTGCCGCTGTTGTTGAACCATTGGATGTAGTAAGGATGTGGATGTGGTCTTGTGGGGAGAGATAGCTTCTCCACCATCTCCATGCTAGCCAAGATATTGCAGCTCCCTCCATCTATGATCACGCGAACAGAGCATTCCTTCACAACTCCCTTTATATGGAACAAATTATGCCTCTGATTTTGCTCAGCTTGTGTAACCTGCACACTCAAACCACGTTGAGCAACTAAACATTCATACCTGTCAGCATCTTCAGGAGCCATGTATTGCGTCTCATGATCAGAATCGTCTCCATCGTGTTCTTCACGTGTAATAAGAGCCAAAGTCTCCTCATCATAGTCACTAGCGGACTCATACCCACCATCCTCAGTAACAATCATCACACGCTTAGATGGGCATTCTCTCACAAAATGACCTCCACCCTTGCAACATCGACAAATAATATCATGTGTTTGCCCTGTTGATGCCATGGATGAAGAAGAGCTCTTTGCAGGCCCAGAAGGTGTGCTCTTCGCAGATAGTGGTGATTGTGCCTGCTTTATTGTATCACGGTTGGAGGTGGCAGCCGACGGAGGCGCCGGTGTAGCAGAACGTGTGGAAGTAGATGATGCACGTGGTGTCCATGATGAAGGTCGACCTGCAAAAAAGTTAGTCCGCGCCAATGCCTGTCGATCCTGCACTTCACGTTCAGCTTTACAAGCAAGATGGAATACACGAGTGATATTAGTATACTCCTTATACTCTAGAATGGTCTGAATCTCTCTATTTAATCCACCCATAAAACGTGCAAGCATAGCTTCATTCTCCTCAACAATACCACATCTAATCATGCCAGTTTGTAATTCCTGATAATATTCTTCTACATAATTTTTTCCCTGTCTTAAGCGCTGCAATTTTTGAAGTAATTCACGTTGATAATATGGTGGAACACAACGAGTACGCATAGCAGTTTTCAAAGCAGCCCAAGTAGCCGAAATAGGATATAATCTACAATGCTCAGACCACCAAACACATGCAAAACTAGTGAACGCACAAACAGCAGCAGGAACATGTCTCTCCTCGGGACATTGTAAACATGTAAATCGTTGTTCAGTTTCTAACTCTCAAGTAAGATATATATCAGGAACATATCTACCCTCAAATGGTGGAATATTCAATTTTAGTTTAGGGAGATGGTCATGATCTCGTACCTGAGGGTGAGCCCTACCATTGCCATTATTTGCATGTGGACGACCTGGTGGTTGCTGTGCTGGTGGTGGCACGTAGTTCTGATTTTGATCAACCTCATCCTCATAATCTCCCACATAATCATCCTCCTCCACATCAGCAGTAGGAGCCACAAAAGTATCAACAGCAGCACCAGCAGTTTGGCCCGACTGAAGAGGGACACGGCTCGCTCGGCGGAGGGCTGTTTCCCGACGTGGAGGTAGTCGATGTTGTTGCTGTTGTTGCAGAGGTGCGGCAGGAGCAGCCGGTGGTGGTGGTGGAAAACGCGAAAGCAATTAAGCAAACTTGTTATCGAGCTTTGTTTCAAACGTCTTCACCATGCCATCTATCTTCTCCATGGCCTCTTCAAATCTGTTTATCACATCTTGCACCTGTCCACTCATCATTTGCTGAAACGTATCATGAAGCTCCTTGTTCGTCAAGTTCTCCCAGTCAGTCTCGTCGGCTTGTGATCCTGGCATGGTTAGCAGCAATAGAAACACACAAGAATATGATCCTACAGACTACTAACAAGTGGTGGTGGTGGCGGGTGTCACAAATCCGTCAAGCAAATCTCAAATTCTTACCAGTTCTTATGATAGAGGCGGGGTGTCCCGATCTTTCGATGAGATGATAACTATCGATTTGGTGGAGACGACTTTGACGATCCGACTACAAACGTGCACGATGTTGCGCCTTAGCAATCGCTAAACCAACTCCGAGAGGTTATTGACCACGCCGGAGCACAATCAACCTGACCACGAAGGTCTATTCCTGCAAGCAATCGAAGAACAAGCAAGAATATGGTAAAGCAATCTGAATATTGCGAATATAGATGAAGTATTGATAAAGGTGGGGATCAGTAAGTGGTCTTGGTCTGGTCGTTGGACACAAACAAAGTACACGAAGTTGCAATGGCTAACTTTTAACTAAACAAATCCCCAGGGAAAAGCTACTAGATGGATCTACTTATATAGGAGCAAGGGGTGGCGGCCTAGGAGGTGGGAGGACGTCCCAAGGCAGCCTAAAACTAACCCTAGGTCGTACAAGGCCAATGGGCCCAAGTGGAGGTGATGCAACACCTTTGGACTTGTTGTTTGACTCGGATTCTGCTGCAGCATCTGATTGTTTCGTCGATATCTCAACGCTCCGGACGAATTTGAAGGTGAATCCAATTGGGCTGCAAAGAGCACGAAATCTAGAATCCAACAAAAAAGAATCACCCAATTCGGAGTCCGTATGAAAAAGTTGTTGGCGTTTTGAGTCAGGTATGTCTGTGCAGTCCGAATCTGAATCCAGAACGTGAGAGACTTGGACTCTATCTTCTCTTGGCCCAAAAGTGACGTGAAAGAACTTTTTGAACAACACTTAAACATCTCTTTCTCCCTTATCTTCATATGTGAATTGTACAAATATCCCATACACCTGCAATTAGACAAAACACAAAAGTGTGTGAAGTATTTTTGTTCTGGATAACATAAATAGATTATTGAATAGTTTGCACTGGAAATCACCTGACAAATATGCATGTATGCAATATTTTTGGTCGTATCCAAGGTAGTCATGTCCTCATCATCCTCCCCTTTTTGAAAACAAAGTCGTCCTCGGCGTTGCTTAATCTGAAATGTGGCTAACAAAAGAGACAAGGTATACATGTTGTATATGTATATGTCATCCATTTTTACTTCCCTTGATTTTTGCACATATGACACATGTATACATGAGTAACTTTCATAGATATAAGTGAAGCTCTTATTATCAGAAGTAGAAGGCATGAAAATATTGCAACTCGGTTTGCACATATAAGTGAAGCTCTTATTCCTATCAAAAGATTGACAATATTCATCATTAAACCATCCCAACATTGGTGAATAAACCTTATTTGCATCAAATTTAAATGCTACAACATGCTTAAATAAGCAAACATGCAGTAAGTCATTGGACACAGAATCATCACCAAGATTAGAGGTCATATCAAAATGATTAAACATTGGTTCTTTTGCATCAATAGTTAATTCAATGGGTGCACTCAAAATTGTTGGTATTTCAGTTGTTTGATCACATGATGCATTCATGATAGTAACATGATTCTCTAAAATAGGTGGCGTGCTCAAATCAACAGGTAACTCAACACATGATGTATTTAAGTTAATTAGGGATGCATCATTCTCATGTGAAGTTATATCATCAATACATATACTGTTACCTTGTCGCAAAGACGTAGCTGATGTCGGTATGGACAATGACAATGCACCATACACTTGAGATGATGTCGCACTCACAATCTGAGGTGTGGCTTCTCTAGTAGGTGCAACTGTGGAGGAATCAACCGATGGTAGTGAGCATGAATTGGAATAGTAGTTGTTGTAGTCACCCAATGCATCCTCCTGTAACTGTCTCTCAAAGGTACAAGCACGAACATACATACCAGTAATGCAATGAGGAATATACCTAAATCTTGCCTGAATATCATGGTTCAAACCACCGAAAAATCTATTCATTGTATCATCCTCAGATTCTTCTATGTCACAATGACGCATATAAGATTTGAACTCTTGGTAGTAAGCATGAACAGTGTTATTGCCTTGTTTAAATTGTTCAAATTTGCGAAGCAATTCACGATGATAGTAACGAGGGAAAAATTGTTGTCTCATTACATGTTTCAAATCTTTCCAAGTTGTGGGTTGGTTATCAATGTTTTTCTTGCAATGCACACTCCACCAAACAGAAGCAAAACCAGTAAATGCTCTAGTGGAAGCTCGTACTCGCTCAAGTTCAGAAAAGTCATGGTAACTAAAAACTTGTTCTACTTCAAACTCCCAAGCTAGATAAATAGCAGGATTAAATCTACCCTCAAATGATGGTAAAGAGATAACCTGACCATGTGCTTGTGTGTGTTGTCCCAACTCTCGTGATGGTGAAGATGTATTCGTCGTCCAAGAACTTCTTTCTCCGGAACCTGTCATGATTAGTAGAAACAAGAAACAAAATTCGAGAATAATGTTCCTGTGCACTACTAGGGTGTGGTTGTAAAGTGGTCACAGTAAAGCAAATATCAATATCTTACAAGTTCTTACCATGCGGTAGGTGGTGACAGGCAACCAGCGGTGTCAAGTAACTCTGAAGATTGTGTAAAGTGGTTGCCAGGGGAACGTATGTATACACGGTGTAGAAATATATGGAGCTGGGTTGGCTATATATGGTAGCAAAAGATGAGCAATAATCAATTCAAAGATGCAATGTTGAATAAACGTTCAACGATGGTACTGCGCTGGTCCTAGGCTAGACCGGACTAGAGACGCGAGCTTAGTACACTAATGAGGTCACGGCATAGCACAACTAGCATCAATGAAGGATAAGTAGCTCTGGACAGCAAGATATAAGTGAAGATCACAACGGCAGTAAAGATAATGATGAATAACAACTGCCAAGCAGGATATATAACAACTCTCTCTCCAACTTTCCTCTTGAAAAGTTTGCTACTAACTCAAGCTTTCCAATGCAAAAAGAATCACTCAATTCTGAATTGATATGAGGAGTCAAAGAATTCTAAAACTGGCCTGAAAAACTGGAACACACTGTATGCGCGAACTTCGGACGGCAAAAAGACCTATTTAGAAGCTGATTTTGAGACGCCAAATATTGAACTTGCTTTTGCAAGTATTCATATGCGTCTAGTCGCTAGCTTTAATTTGAGTACTTGTGGAGCCAAAACGGAGTTCGCATGAGGAAGTTATGCCTTTTTTACTGAACAGTGCACAAAACAGATTCCAGTCCGAATTCAACTACGAGATTGAGTCTAGATAGATCCGAATTTTGTTTTTTTCTCTTCTCTCTTTTTTTTCTCACACTTTTTTTCTTTTTTTTTCTCTATCTTTTTTTTCTCCCTCTTTCCAAGACAAACTAGATAAGATGCAGATTGGATCAGGCGAAGATGTGAATGACCTCAACTATGATTATGACAATGAACAGTGCGTAACACATGGTGAAAATTGATGGATGGGATGGTGGACAGCGGAAGGGATAATGATGCAGCGGCGGCGTGACTAATGTGAACAGAACTCAAAACTCTAAAGGAACTAGACACTAAGACCAGCAACTCGACACGGCGATGCAACCGATAATTCAATAATGCAAACAATGAAAAGAAAAATGCAAAGGCTCAGACTGGCTTGGACAAAGAACGAATAGATCTAACTTTTTTTGTGGCTTTTTCTTGGACAATAGGTAAGAAAATAAATCTAATCTAGGGAAAACTGGAAATTCTCACTGAGCAACCTGAAAACTGATACCACTTGATAGAGGCGGGGTGTCCCGATGTTTCGATGAGATGATAACTATCGATTTGGTGGAGACGACTTTGACGATCCGACTACAAACGTGCACGACGTTGCGCCTTAGCAATCGCCAAAACCAACTCCGAGAGGTTATTGACCATGCCGGAGCACAATCAACCTGACCACGAAGGTCTATTCCTGCAAGCAATCGAAGAACAAGCAAGAATATGATAAAGCAATCTGAATATTGCGAATATAGATGAAGTATTGATAAAGGTGGGGATCCGTAAGCGGTCTTGGTCTGGTCGTTGGACACAAACAAAGTACACGAAGTTGCAATGGCTAACTTTTAACTAAACAAATCCCCAGGGGAAAGCTACTAGATGGATCTACTTATATAGGAGCAAGGGGTGGTGGCCTAGGAGGTGGGAGGACGTCCCAAGGCAGCCTAAAACTAACCCTAGGTCGTACAAGGCCAATGGGCCCAAGTGGAGGTGATGCAACACCTTTGGACTTGTTGTTTGACTCGGATTCTGCTGCAGCGTCTGATTGTTTCGTCGATATCTCAACGCTCCGGACGAATTTGAAGGTGAATCCAATTGGGCTGCAAAGAGCACGAAATCTAGAATCCAACAAAAAAGAATCACCCAATTCGGAGTCTGTATGAAAAAGTTGTTGGCGTTTTGAGTCAGGTATGTCTATGCAGTCCGAATCTGAATCCAGAACGTGAGAGACTTGGACTCTATCTTCTCTTAGCACAAAAGTGACGTGAAAGAACTTTTTGAACAACACTTAAACATCTCTTTCTCCCTTATCTTCATATGTGAATTGTACAAATATCCCATACACCTGCAATTAGACAAAACACAAAAGTGTGTGAAGTATTTTTATTCTGGATAACATAAATAGATTATTGAATAGTTTGCACTAGAAATCACCTGACAAATATGCATGTATGCAATATTTTTGGTCGTATCCAAGGTAGTCATGTCCTCATCATCTTACCCAGCAGCAGGTGGTGATCGGCAACCGTTGTAGTCAAAACTCTCAAAAGCTTGGATAGAGCGATTGCCAGGGAGAGTCAAACGCACGACGTAGATGTATGTGGAGCTGGGAAGGCTTATAGTATGGTAGCAAAAAGGGTCAGCAATAATCAATTCAGAGATGCAAAGTTGAATAAACGCTCAACGACGGTACTGTGCTAGTCCTAGGCTAGACCGTGCTAGAGACGCGAGCCTAGAACACTAACAAAATCACGGCGCTGCACGTAAATAAGGGAAAAACACACTCTGGAACTCTTTTTTTTCGCTCTTTTTTTTTGCGCTCCTTTTTTTTGCGCTCCTCTTTTTTTTTGCGAAAAATCACTATCATGGCGAGTGTCTCAAAACTCTTCCCTCGTCAAACTGATAGGATGGGCACGAATTTTTTTTTTAACTTTTTTTCGGAAATCAAGGCAGCGACGACGAAAAAGTGCGACAAAAAATCACTATGATGGCACGTGGCTCAAAAGACTCAGAAAAGCCTAAAAATAGGATAGGGAAAAAAATTTGCCCGTGAAAATTTTGGCCTAAAAACTGCCCGGGGGTCTCCAGACTCTTTTTTTTCCTGAGACCTACGCAGGCAAGGAAACACGAATCAGAATTTAGATTGATCTCAAGAACAACCCTAATATGAGAAGAACTCGGATTGGTGGTGGATATATGGTTGTGGTATATGGCAGCGGTGGTGGTATATGGATACAGATTGGTGGTGGTATATGGATACGGATTGGTTGTGGTATATGGATATGGATTCAGAGCGGTGGCGGATAAGCAAAAGTGGTAGATGGGCGATGATGATGGTGCGGCGGCAGCGTGACAACTTATGACCAGAACTCGAAACTCTAGAAGACTAGACTCTAAGACCAGCAACTTGACACGACGATGCAACCGCAAATTCAACAAAGCAAAAACCCTAAAAAGATTATGCAAAGGCTCAGATTGGTTCGCATACGATGAACTAACCCTAATTTTTTTTTCTGGCTTTTTCATGGACTGTAGGTATGAAGAACAGACTTGATCTAATCTATGAAAAACTGTAAAATCTCACCGAGCAACCTGGAAATCTGATACCACTTGATAGAGGCTAAGGTGTCCCGATGTTTCGATGAGATGGTGGCTATCGTTTTCTGTGGGAGTCGACCTTGACGATCCGACTACGAACGTGCGAGACGTCGCGCCTTAGCAATCGCTAAACCAACTTCCGAGGGTTATTGACCACGCCGGAGCACGATCAACCTGACCACGAGGGTCTGTTTCCTGCGAGCAAACAAAGAACAAGCAAGAAACTGAGATTGCAATCGGGATATTGCGAATATAAGATGAAAGCTTTATTGATCAAGGTGGGGTTCTGTGACGTCTTGGTCTGGTCGTTGGACACAAACGAAGTACGCGAAGTTGCAGCTATGGCGAACTTTTAATCTAAACAAAACCCAAAGTCTAAACGACGCCCTAAGGGCTGTATATATGGAGGAAGAGGGGGGAATTTTGTGGCCCTTGAGGGTGGGGTCTGAAACCAACCCTAACTCTTGTTTCCCCACACATACCGACTCTAAAAATAGCCTATACTTAAGTATTTCGAAATTACATGGGCCTGGCCCATTAATAAGGTGACGCAGCACCTAGAATAGCCTATGGACGAATATTAGGAAGTGGCATCTTGTATATTTCGCCCAAGGCTTCATGCACTCCTTATGGCGGCTTCAAAGTCCTGAAATCATCACTTGTAACTCCGTTCTTGATCCCCTTGCGCATGCCATCAACTCCATGCGTGTTCTTGCTCCAATGTTCATCCTTCTCCAAGCTAGGCCCTTCATTTGTAAGCAAAACAAATGTATCCAATTTAGGCAGCATCATAATCTCATGAACATTAGAATCATTACCAAGAAACGAAAGTACCTGGTAATTTAATTGGCGTGCGCGAGCTCTAGTAATTGGTCCAGTATATGTCACCGTAGGGGCTGTGGGCGTAACAATTGTATTGATGTCCTCATCATCAAGGATTGGATGTGATATTAGGCATGGATTGGTTATCGAAGTATGAAGGGAACATTGAATGCGCCAGTAAGTCAATTTTGCTTACAACGCCAGAAGGAAGAAGGATCAAGTATGTATCCCGGCATGTGCCGAAGAGGACTCAAAGTAAATTCCCTAACGGGAGTTGTGCAGGATGAAGTACCAGTGGTGAAGGATTTCCCTGACGTATTTCCAGAGGAGTTGCCAGGCATGCCACCGGATAGAGACATTGAGTTTTTGATTGAGCTTTTGCCAGGCACAGGGCTAATATCCAAGAGACCAAACAGGATGCCCGCAAAGGATTTGGAGGAGATTAAGAAGCAGATTAAGGAGTTACTCGATAAAGGTTATGTTCGCCCAAGTTCTTCACCTTGGGGAACGCCAATACTTCTAGTGGAAAAGAAGTATGGAATGTTAAGGATGGTTGTTGATTATCGAGGATTGAATGAAGTAACAATCAAGAATAAGTACCCACTACCGATGATCAATGATCTGTTTGATCGATTGCAAGGAGCTGAGGTATTTTCCAAGATATCTGCAATCTGGATACCATCAGTTGAAGATTCGAGACCAGGATATACCTAAGACGGCTTTTACTACCAGGTATGGGCTATATGAGTATACCGTTATGTCATTTGGTCTGACTAACACACCTGCCTATTTTATGAACATGATGAACAAAGTGTTTATGGAGTTTTTGGATAAGTTCGTTGTAGTGTTCATTGATGATATTCTGGTTTACTCGAAGAATGAGGAGGAGCATAAGGAGCATTTGCGTTTGGTACTTGGGAAGCTCAGAGAACATCAGTTATATGCGAAGTTTAGCAAATGTGAGTTTTGGTTGAAGGAAGTTGGATTCCTCGGACACGTTATATCCAGAGAAGGTATAGCAGTAGATCCCACCAAGGTTGACACTGTGACAAATTGGGAAGCCCCAACAATATATGGAGAAATCCAGAGTTTTCTAGGACTTGCAGGATACTACCGGAGATTCATTGAAAATTTCTCGAAGATTGCGAAGCCTATGACGGAGTTGTTGAAAAAGGATACCAAGTTCATATGGACTGAGGAATGTGAGGCCAGTTTCCAGGAGTTGAAGAAACGTTTGGTTACATCACCAGTGTTGATTTCGCCGGATCAGAACAAGGATTATGAGGTGTATTGCGACGCTTCACGTCGAGGACTTGGAGCAGTGCTTATGCAGGAGGGAAGAGTTGTTTCATATGCCTCACAACAACTTAAGCCTCATGAGTTGAATTATGCCACGCATGATTTGGAGTTAGCAGCCGTAGTGCATGCATTAAAGACTTGGAGACATTTTCTCATTGGAAACCATTGTGAGGTGTACATGGATCACAAGAGTTTGGAGTATATTTTCACGCAGAAGGAGTTGAATCTCAGGCAAAGGAGATGGTTGGAGCTCATCAAGGATTATGACATGAGATTGGATTATCGTCCCGCAAAGGCTAACATAGTAGCCGATGCATTGAGTCGTAAAAGCCATGTCAACACCCTAATGATGGGAGATTTACTGAAGGAGTTAGCCGAGGACCTTCATGAGCTATGTTTGGAGATAGTTCCTAGAGGCTATGTAGCTGCATTGGAGATTCAGTCTACTTTGATGGGTAAGATCAGAGAAGCTCAGAAGACTGACAAGGAGATTGCTTATATAAAGGAGAAGATGGGCAAAGGAAAAGTTAAAGGATTTCGTGAGGATGAGCACGATACCCTATGGTTTGAAGACCGTGTTTATGTGCCCAATGACCCGGAGATCGGGAAGTTAATTCTGTAGGAGGCCCATGATTCACCATATTAGATTCACCCAGGAAATACCAAGATGTATTTTGATGAGGACATCAATACCATTGTTACACCCACAGCCCCTGCTGCTATACATATTGGACCAATTACTAGAGCTCGCGCACGCCAACTAAATTACCAGGTACTTTCGTTTCTTGGTAATGATTCTAATGTTCATGAGAATATGATGCTGCCTAAATTGGATACATTTGTTTTGCTTACAAATGAAGGGCCTAGCTTGGAGAAGGATGAACATTGGAGCAAGAGAAAGCATGGAGATGATGTCATGTGCAAGGGGAACAAGAACGGAGTTACGAGTGATGATTTCAGGTCTTTGAAGCCACCATAACGAGTGCATGAAGCCTTGGACGAAATATACAAGATGCCACTTCATAAATTTCGTCCAGAGGCTATTATAGGTGCTCCGTCACCTTTTTATTGGGCCAGTCCCATGTAATTTCGAAATACATTAGTATAGGCTATTTTTAGAGTCCGTATGTATGGGGAAACAAGAGATAGGGTTGATTTCGGACCCCTCCACCAAGGGCCACGAAATTCCCCCTCTCTTCCTCCATATATACAGCCCTTAGGGCACCGTGTAGATTTTGGGGGGGTTTTGTTTAGATTAAAGTTCGCCATAGCTGCAACTTCGCGTACTTCATTTGTGTTCAACGACCAGACAAAGGCGTCACAGAACCCCACCTTGATCAATAAAGCTTTCATCTTATATTTGCAATATCCAGATTGCAATCTTAGTTTCTTGCTTGTTCTTCGTTTGCTCGCAGGAAACAGACCCTCGTGGTCAGGTTGATCGTGCTCCGGCGTGGTCAATAACCTCTCGGAGTTGGTTTAGCGATTGCTAAGGCGCGACGTCCTCACACGTTCGTAGTCGGATCGTCAAAGTCGACTTCCACCAAAGCGATATCCATCATCTCATCAAAAGACGGGACACCTTAGCCTCTATCAAGTAGTATCAGATTTCCAGGTTGCTCGGTGAGATTTTACAGTTTTTCGTAGTTTAGATCGAGTCTGTTCTTCATACCTACAGTCCACGAAAAAGCCACAAAAAAATTAGGGTTAGTTCATCATATCCGAACCAATCTGAGCCTTTGCATAATCTTTTTAGGGTTTTGCTTTGTTGAATTTGCGGTTGCATCGTCGTGTCTAGTTGCTGGTCTTAGAGTCTAGTCTTTTAGAGTTTCGAGTTCTGGTCATAAGTTGTCACGCCGCCGCCGCACCATCATCATCGCCCCTGCCATCTACCACCACCGCTTATCCGCCACCGCTTCGAATCCGTATCCATATACCACCACCGCTGTCATATACCACCATCGCTGCCATCTACCACCATATATCCACCACCAATCCAAGTTCTTGTCATATTAGGTTTGTTTTCGAGATCCATCTAGATTCCGATTCGTGTTTCCTTGCCGGAGTAGGTTTCGAAAAAAAAGAGTCCGGAAACCACCCTTCGTTTAGGCCCAAAATTTTTCAAAAACGCACTTGTCAAAAAAATTTCTGGCTATCCTATTTTTAGGTGTTTCTAAGCATTTTGAGACAGTCGCCATTATAGAAAGTTTTTTTTGACCCGTTTCCAGTTTTTGGGTCCAGGCAGTCGAAAAAAAAATAATCAACAAAAAATTTCGTGCCCATCCTGTCAGTTTGACCTGGGAAGAGTTTCGAGACACTCGCCATTATAGTGATTTTTCGCAAAAAAAAAACAGCGCAAAAAAAAGCAGCGCAAAAAAGAAAAAAAAGAGCGAAAAAAAAATCCAGAGTGTGCTTTTCCCTTGTTTACGTGCCGCGCCGTGATTTTGTTGGTGTTCTAGGCTCGCGTCTCTAGCACAGTATAGCCTAGGACCAGCACAGTACCGTCGTTGAGCGTTTATTCAACTTTGCATCTCTGAATTGATTATTGCTGACCCTTTTTGCTACCATATTATAAGCCTTCCCAGCTCCACATACATCTACGTCGTGCGTTTGACTCTCCCTGGTAATCGCACTATCCAAGCTTTGAGAGTTTTTGACGACAACGGTTGCCGATCACCGCCTGCTGCTGGGTAAGAACTGGTAAGAATTTGAGATTTGCTTGACGGATTTGTGACACCCACCACCACTTCTTAGTAGTCTGTAGGATCATATTCTTGTGTGTTTCTATTTGCTGCTAATCATGGTAGGATCACAAGCCGATGAGACTGATTGGGAGAACCTGACGAACAAACAACTACATGATAAATTTCAGCAAATCTGTTTGCTATGCTTTTGTGTGCAAAGAGGCATTATTTTCATTCGAGGATGTGCCTTCCTCTTTACCTCCTGCTGTCACTAACATTTTGCAGGAGTTCGCTGACGTCTTTCCACAAGACGTGCCACCGGGATTACCGCCTATTCGAGGGATTGAGCATCAGATTGACTTAATTCCCGGTGCTTCACTGCCAAACCGTGCACCATACCGTACCAATCTAGAGGAGACAAAGGAGATTATGCGTCAAGTACAAGAGCTTCTCGACAAAGGTTATATACGCGAATCCCTTAGTCCTTGTGCTGTTCCTATTATTCTAGTGCCGAAGAAGGATGGTACATCATGTATAGAGGCATTAATAATATTACTATTCGTTATCGTCATCCTATTCCTAGGCTCGATGATATGCTTGATGAATTGAGTGGCTCTACAATATTCTCCAAAGTTGATTTGCGTAGTGGATACCATCAAATTCGTATGAAATTGGGAGATGAATGGAAAACATCATTTAAAACTAAGTTTGGATTATATGAGTGGTTAGTCATGCCTTTTGGGTTAACTAATGCACCTAGTACTTTCATGAGATTAATGAACGAAGTTTTACGTGCTTTCATTGGACGATTTGTGGTAGTTTACTTTGATGACATATTGATTTATAGCAGATCTTTGGAAGAACATTTGGAACATTTACGTGTTGTTTTTATTGCTCTACGTGATGCACGTTTGTTTGGTAACCTTGGGAAGTGCACCTTTTGCACCGACCGAGTATCTTTTCTTGGCTATATTGTTACTCCACAGGGAATTGAAGTTGATAAAGCCAAGATTGAAGCTATTGAGAGTTGGCCGCAGCCCAAAACGGTCACACAAGTGAGGAGTTTTCTTGGCCTCGTTGGATTCTATAGGCGTTTTGTGAGAGATTTCAGCACCATTGCTGCCCCTCCCAACGAGCTTACAAAGAAAGATGTGTCTTTTCTTTGGGGTACCGCACAGGAAGAAGCATTCACGGTATTGAAAGATAAGTTGAAACATGCTCCTTTACTCCAACTTCCTGATTTTAATAAGACTTTTGAGCTTGAATGTGATGCTAGTGGAATTGGATTAGGCGGTGTGTTATTACAAGATGGCAAACCTGTTGCATACTTTTCTGAAAAATTGAGTGGGCCTAGTCTGAATTATTGTACTTATGATAAAGAATTATATGCTCTTGTTCGGACTTTAGAAACATGGCAACATTATTTATGGCCCAAAGAATTTGTTATACATTCTGATCATGAATCTTTGAA
The DNA here is from genome assembly GCF_002162155.2 of Triticum dicoccoides. Classification (NCBI taxonomy): domain Eukaryota; kingdom Viridiplantae; phylum Streptophyta; class Magnoliopsida; order Poales; family Poaceae; genus Triticum; species Triticum dicoccoides. The sequence goes on along the minus strand of NC_041382.1, from coordinate 301,325,511 downwards.
ACATATTAAAAGTCAAGCTAAACTGAATCGTAGACATGCTAAATGGGTTGAATTCATTGAGACTTTCCCTTATGTCAATAAACACAAGAAGGGAAAATAAAATGTTATTGCTGATGCTTTGTCTCGTTGCTATATTATGCTTTCACAACTTGACTTCAAAATATTTGGTTTGGAGACCATCAAAGATCAATATGTGCATGATGCTGATTTTAAAGATGTAATGCAGAATTGTAAAGAAGGAAGAATGTGGAACAAGTTTGTCGTTAACGATGGATTTGTGTTTCGTGCTAACAAGCTATGCATTCCAGCTAGCTCCGTTCGTCTTTTGTTGTTGCAGGAGGCGCATGGAGGAGGATTAATGGGACACTTTGGCATGAAGAAGACAGAGGACGTACTTGCTACACATTTCTTTTGGCCAAAGATGAGACGGGATGTTGAGCGTTTTATTGCTCGCTGCACTACATGTCAAAAAGCTAAGTCACGACTCAATCCTCATGGTTTATATATGCCTTTGCCTGTACCTAGTGTTCCTTGGGAGGATATATCTATGGACTTTGTTATAGGTTTACCTCGAACAAAGAAGGGGAGGGATAGCATATTTGTTGTCGTGGATAGATTCTCGAAAATGGCACACTTTATACCATGTCATAAAAGCGATGATGTTGTTAATGTTGCTAATTTGTTCTTTCGTGAAATTATTCGCTTGTATGGTGTGCCAAATACTATTGTTTCAGATCGTGATACTAAATTTCTTAGCCACTTTTGGAGATGTTTATGGGCTAAGTTGGGGACTAAACTGCTTTTTAGTACTACTTGTCACCCCCAAACTGATGGACAAACTGAAGTAGTCAATAGAACGTTGTCTACTATGCTTAGGGCTGTTTTGAAGAATAATAAGAAAATGTGGGAGGAATGCTTGCCTCATATTGAATTTCCTTATAATCGTTCATTGCATTCTACTACTAAGATGTGCCCTTTTGAAGTTGTGTATGGTTTTCCTACCTTGTGCACCTATTGATTTGTTGCCTCTTCCATCTTCGGAGAAGGTTAATTTTGATGCTAAACAACGTGCTGAATTGATTTTAAAATGCATGAGTTAACTAAGGAAAACATTGAGCGTATGAATGCTAAATATAAACTTGCTGGAGATAAGGGTAGAAAACATGTTGTGTTTGCACCTGGAGATCTAGTTTGGTTACATTTGCGTAAGGATAGATTTCCTGATTTGTGCAAATCAAAGTTAATGCCACGTGCTGATGGTCCCTTTAAGGTGTTAGAGAAAATAAATGATAATGCATATAAACTTGAGCTGCCTGCAGAATTTTCGGTTAGTCCCACTTTTAACATTGCAGATTTGAAGCCTTATTTGGGTGAGGAAGATGAACTTCCGTCGAGGACGACTTCATTTCAAGAAGGGGAGGATGATGAGGACATCAATACAATTGTTACACCCACAACCCCTGCTGCTATACATACTGGACCAATTACTAGAGCTCGTGCACGCCAACTAAATTACCAGGTACTTTCGTTTCCTGGTAATGATTCTAATGTTCATGAGAATATGATGTTGCCTAAATTGGATACATTTGTTTTGCTTACAAATGAAGGGCCTAGCTTGGAGAAGGATGAACATTGGAGCAAGAACAAGCATGGAGATGATGGCATGCGCAAGGGGAACAAGAACGGAGTTACAAGTGATGATTTCAGGACTTTGAAGCCACCATAATGGGTGCATGAAGCCTTTGACGAAATATACAAGATGCCACTTCATAAATTTCGTCCCGAGCCTATTTTAGGTGCTGCGTCACCTTATTATTGGGCCAGGCCCATGTAATTTCGAAATACATAAGTATAGGCTATTTTTAGAGTACGTATGTGTGGGGAAACAAGAGATAGGGTTGACTTCGGACCCCTCCACCAAGGGCCACGAAATTCCCCCCCTCTTCCTCCATATATACAGCCCTTAGGTGATAGAAGCGGGGTGTCCCGATCTTTCGATGAGATGATAACTATCGATTTGGTGGAGACGACTTTGACGATCCGACTACAAACGTGCACGACGTTGCGCCTTAGCAATCGCTAAACCAATCTCCTGAGGTTATTGACCACGCCGGAGCACGATCAACCTGACCACGAAGGTCTATTCCTGCAAGCAATCGAAGAACGAGCAAGAATATGATAAAGCAATCTGAATATTGCGAATATGTATGAAGTATTGATAAAGGTGGGGATCCGTAAGCGGTCTTGGTCTGGTCGTCGGACACAAACGAAGTACACGAAGTTGCAATGGCTAACTTTTAACTAAACAAATCCCAAGGAAAAAGCTACTAGATGGATCTACTTATATAGGAGCAAGGGGTGGCGGCCAAGGAGGTGGGAGGACGTCCCAAGGCAGCCTAAAACTAACCCTAGGTCGTACAAGGCTCATGGGCCCAAGTGGAGGTGATGCAACACCTTTGGGCTTGTAGTTTGACTCGGATTCTGCTGCAACGTCAGATTGTTTCGTCCGTAACTCAACGCTCCGGACGAATTTGAAGGTGAATCCAATTGGGTTGGAAAGAGCACGAAATGTAGTTTCCAACAAAAAAAGAATCACCCAATTCGGAGTCCGTATGAAAAAGTTGTTGGCGTTTTGAGTCAGGTATGTCTGTGCAGTCCGAATCTGAATCCAGAACGTGAGAGACTTGGACTCTATCTTCTCTTGGCCCAAAAGTGACGTGAGAGGACTTTTTGAACACAACCTAAACTTCTCCTTTTCCCTTATCTTCATATGTGGATTGTACAAATGTCCCATACACCTACAATTAGACAAAACACAAAAGTGTGTGAAGTATTTTTTTTCTGGATAACATAAATAGATTATTGAATAGTTTGCATTAGAAATCACCTGACTAATATGCATGTATGCAATATTTTTGGTCGTATCCAAGGTAGTCATGTCCTCATCATTAGGGCATCGTTTAGACTTCAGGTTTTGTTTAGATTAAAAGTTCACCATAGCTGCAACTTCGCGTACTTCGATTGTGTTCAACGACCAGACAAAGGCGTCACAGAACCCCACCTTGATCAATAAAGCTTTCATCTTATATTCGCAATATCCAGATTGCAATCTCAGTTTTTTGCTTGTTCTTCGTTTGCTCGCAGGAAACAGACCCTCGTGGTCAGGTTGATCGTGCTCCGGCGTGGTCAATAACCTCTCGGAGTTGGTTTAGCGATTGCTAAGGCGCGACGTCCTCGCACGTTCGTAGTCGGATCGTCAAAGTCGACTGCCACCAAAGCGATATCCATCATCTCATCGAAAGACGGGACACCTTTGCCTCTATCATTAGTGGAAGCACTAGACTACATTTCCCCATAAGAGAGGCTACCAAGGATAAACAACTAGATTGTCGGATCCCACACATAGAAATACACGTTACATGTACGCATAACATGCAAGTATGTGTTGTACGACATGGCATCACAACATAACTCAAACTCATATAGATAAAGGCCCAGAAGAGCCACATAGCATTCAATACAAACAGGGGTCTCATGACCCATCATTCAGAGCATACAAGCAACGGAAGCATTACATGTCTGAGTACAGACAACTAAAAAAGGAAAAGACTAAGAAGCCTGAATAAATACGACCCTCCCAAGGGTACAAGATCGTAGATGGGATACAAGCTACTCGTCGAAGTCACTAGTGTAACCAACTGCAAAACATAAATAAGCAAATGTGAGTACGAAGGTACTCAGCAAGTCTTACATCAGAACTATCTACATATGCAACATTGTCAACAAAGAGGGTGGTGGAGTTTAAGAACAGCAAGCCATCTTTGACTCAGTGGCTAACCTATACTACGAGTATTAGAAACTTCTTTGAGGTGAGAAGACGCACACAAGTCCACATATACACCATATCAATCCTCCACTATGGATCCGTTCCCGTCTCCCTACGAGAAGGCCATCAATAGCACTCACGCTTATCTTTTGTATTTTAGAGTATCCACTTCAAGTTGTCTATGTACTACATAAGTCCTCCAAGTTTCCATATCCAAGGAAAAAGGCTATTCGAATAGATAATGTTAACCCTGCATGGGGTGTACTTCTTCACACACGCTCACGCCATTTATCGCCCTGTACACGTCATGTACCTCGGCAACCTTCAAGCGGAAGTCGGGTGAGGGTGTCGGCCACGACCTGACTAACCACACAAGTCTCTTGTCCTGGTTTATCGCCTATTCGAGTTCCACCCGCAAGGAGTTCCGGCCGAAGTCTCAAGTACGGACCCAAATGATGTGTGCAGGGTTCCCAAGCCCACCATCCGGGTGCCACTTGGTACACCATGCCATGGTGCCTAGTCTGTCCCAAGCCCGTCCCGTCGGGCACCACCTGGTAGACAAGTAGCACTACCTACAAATGCCAAAAACTAGTTGCAACTCTTGGACAGAGATCAAGTGGATTAATAAGCTGATAGGGGTCGGATAACCGGAACCCAATGTGTGGTAGTAACTGGACTTGGATAACATACACAATACTCAGTGCTTACGGACGGTTCCAATGAGACAACCCACCATGTACTCCTACATGGCCTCTCATCGCTACCTTTACCAATACGTGTTCACACACTTAGCCTTTATCGGTAGGACATGTTCACCACTTCGATTCATTCTCGATGAATCAGACCTGACACAACTCTAAGCATAGCTGGCATAAAGAAAACAAGCATGGATGAGTAGGCACATCAAGGCTCAAGCAACTCCTACTCATGCTAGTGGGTTTCAACTATTTACTGTGGCAATGATAGGTCATGCAGAGGAATGGGTTCAACTACCACAGCAGAAAAATAGCAGTTGAATCGTTGTTGTCCTAATGCAGTACAAGGAGCAGGAGCAAGAGAGTGGGATTTATCGAAATGCTCAAGGGGTTTTGCTTGCCTGATAGATGACGAAGGGGCACTGCTCCTCTGACAGGTACTCGGGAACACCTTCCGGAGTGGAACCTATCGAGAAGAAATGGTGCCGGCAATCAATACACAAACAAATGAAACAATATGATGCATGAACATGACATATGCAAATGCTAGTGTTTGGGCTAATGCAAGATGCTACCAAGTTGGTTGGAGCCCATTTGAATCAAAGATTCAAATGCAATTCAAAATGAAGCATTTAAAATGCCCATATTATGTTTTCACTTATACAACATGTATAAGTTGGTTTTTCATGCATTTAACTAGCATAAATGGATTCCTTGCATTTTTCTGATAATTTTTCATATAGAAATTATTTCATTCTGAGCTACGGTTGAATTACTATGATTTTTAGAAATTTTAGCTATTTTCTGGAATTTCCTGAATAAGAATAAATCCAGAAAAAGAGTTACTGCGTCAGCATTGCGTCATGCTGACCTCAGCAGGTCAACAACAGCGGTCTAGGTCAAACCTGGCCAGTGGGGTCCACTGGTCAGTGACATAGTGCTATTCAGTGTCAATGACAGGTGGGGCCCGGTCAACGTGTGACGTGGCCAGGTCAAACTGACCGGTGGGGCCCATGGGGGGGTTAATTTAATCTAAACGCAAATAAACCCGGTTAGTTAGGACGTGGGGCCCAGCGGTCAGTGGGTCAAGGGGTTAAATTAGTGGATCATTAGCCACTAATGATGCCCACGTCACCTAAACATCGATTAGCCGCCGGTGCTAAGCAGGACGTGGGGGCGCTCCTCGCCCGGGCGACTCCGGCGACGAGAGCGTGCGCGGCTGGGCTCTACGGGTGCAGCACGACGAGGCGCGTCGGGTGGTGGCATCGAGGCGGCTGGAGGTGGAGTGAAGCGATGGCAGCGGCGACAAGCGCGGCGGCCGGAGCTACTGCCTGCACGGGCGCGGCGCTAGAGGAAGTAGGCGAGCGAGCAAAGGGTCTGGGCGGCCTCCTGGAGGCACCAGGAGCATATGCGGTGCAAGGGCACAGCTTGGTCGAGCCCAGGCCACGGTGGCGACATCTCCGGTGGAGCCAACCTCTTGGGCTCGATGGGAACGGCGGCTAGAGAGGGAAATAGAGTACGTGGAGAGAGGGGATAAGCAGAGGAGCTCACAGCGCGTCGAATGGAGCCATTCGCGAGCTCGGGGAGGCACTGGAGTGAGCGGAGCAACGAGGGGGATCTCCGGCCGCCGGCGATGGAAACGAAGACGGTGGCGCCGCTTCAGGAGTTCCGCGGGCGCATGACTCGATGGAGAGAGCGAGTGCGTTGAGGCGAAGCTCGTGGGCACGTCCGAGAGGCGAGGGGAAGGCAGTGGCTGCGTCTTTGGCGAGCAGCGGCGACGAGCGTACTCGGGTGTGTGTGAGAGAGAGAATAGAGGAGGGGGAGGAGCTCGAGGGAGTGAGCGAGAGGGGCCAGGGGGTGCGTGGCGACGTCCTGGGCGTCGAGGCAGCGACAGGAAGCAGGAGGTGGCGGGGCGCGTGCTCGCACGCGGCGGCCACGCGTGCTGTCCTCTTGGGGGGAGGTAGGTGGTGACTGGCAGAGGCCAGTGGGCTAGGTGATAGAGGCAAAGGTGTCCCGTCTTTCGATGAGATGATGGATATCGCTTTGGTGCGTGCGAGGACGTCGCGCCTTAGCAATCGCTAAACCAACTCCGAGAGGTTATTGACCACGCCGGAGCACGATCAACCTGACCACGAGGGTCTGTTTCCTGCGAGCAAACGAAGAACAAGCAAGAAACTAAGATTGCAATCTGGATATTGCGAATATAAGATGAAAGTTTTATTTATCAAGGTGGGGTTCTGTGACGCCTTTGTCTGGTCGTTGAACACAAACAAAGTACGCGAAGTTGCAGCTATGGCGAACTTTTAATCTAAACAAAACCCAAAGTCTAAACGGTGCCCTAAGGGCTGTATATATGGAGGAAGAGAGGGGGAATTTCGTGGCCCTTGGTGGAGGGGTCCGAAATCAACCCTATCTCTTGTTTCCCCACACATACGGACTCTAAAAATAGCCTATACTTATGTATTTCGAAATTACATGGGCCTAGCCCAATAAAAAGGTGACGCAGCACCTATAATAGCCTCGGGACGAAATTTATGAAGTGGCATCTTGTATATTTCGTCCAAGGCTTCATGCACCCATTATGGTGGCTTCAAAGTCCTGAAATCATCACTTGTAACTCCGTTCTTGTTCCCCTTGCGCATGCCATCATCTCCATGCTTGTTCTTGCTCCACTGTTCATCCTTCTCCAAGCTAGGCCCTTCATTTGTAAGCAAAACAAATGTATCCAATTTAGGCAGCATCATATTCTCATGAACATTAGAATCATTACCAAGAAACGAAAGTAGCTGATAATTTAACTGGCGTGCGCGAGCTCTAGTAATTGGTCCCGTATATGTAGCAGTAGGGGCTATGGGTGTAACAATGGTATTGATGTCCTCATCATCCTCCCATTCTTGAAATGAAGTCGTCCTCGACGGAAGCTCATCTTCCTCACCCAAATAAGGCTTCAAATCTGCAATGTTAAAAGTGGGACTAACCCCAAAATCTGCAGGCAGCTCAAGTTTATATGCATTATCATTTATTTTCTCTAACACCTTAAAGGGACCATCAGCACGTGGCATTAGCTTTGATTTGCGCAAATCAAGAAATCTATCCTTACGCAAATGTAACCAAACAAGATCTCCAGGTGCAAACACAACATGTTTTCTACCCTTATCTCCAGCAAGTTTATATTTAGCATTCATACGCTCAATGTTTTCCTTAGTTAACTCATGAATTTTAAAAATCAATTCAGCACGTTGTTTAGCATCAAAATTAACCTTCTCCGAAGATGGAAGAGGCAACAAATCAATAGGTGCACGAGGTAGGAAACCATACACAACTTCAAAAGGGCACATCTTAGTAGTAGAATGCAATGAACGATTATAAGAAAATTCAATGAGGCAAGCATTCCTCCCACATTTTCTTATTATTCTTCAAAACAGCCCTAAGCATAGTAGACAACGTTCTATTGACTACTTCAGTTTGTCCATCAGTTTGGGGGTGACAAGTAGTACTAAAAAGCAGTTTAGTCCCCAACTTAGCCCATAAACATCTCCAAAAGTGGCTAAGAAATTTAGTATCACGATCTGAAACAATAGTATTTGGCACACCATGCAAGCAAATAATTTCACGAAAGAACAAATCAGCAACATTAACAGCATCATCGCTTTTATGACATGGTATAAAGTGTGCCATTTTCGAGAATCTATCCACGACAACAAATATGCTATCCCTCCCCTTCTTTGTTCGAGGTAAACCTAAAACAAAGTCCATAGATATATCCTCCCAAGGAACACTAGGTACAGGCAAAGGCATATATAAACCATGAGGATTGAGTCGTGACTTAGCTTTTTGACATGTAGTGCATCGAGCAATAAAACGCTCAACACCCCGTCTCATCTTTGGCCAAAAGAAATGTGTAGCAAGTACGTCCTCCGTCTTCTTCACGCCAAAGTGTCCCATTAATCCTCCTCCATGCGCCTCCTGCAACAACAAAAGACGAACGGAGCTAGCTGGAATGCATAGCTTGTTAGCACGAAACACAAATCCATCGTTAACGACAAACTTGTTCCACATTCTTCCTTCTTTACAATTCTGCATTACATCTTTAAAATCAGCATCATGCACATATTGATCTGTGATGGTCTCCAAACCAAATATTTTGAAGTCAAGTTGTGAAAGCATAGTATAGCGACGAGACAATGCATCCGCAATAACATTTTCTTTTCCCTTCTTGTGTTTAATGACATAAGGGAAAGTCTCAATGAATTCAACCCATTTAGCATGTCTATGATTCAGTTTAGCTTGACTTTTAATATGTTTCAAAGATTCATGATCAGAATGTATAACAAATTCTTTGGGCCATAAATAATGTTGCCATGTTTCTAAAGTTCGAACAAGAGCATATAATTCTTTATCATAAGTAGAATAATTCAGACTAGGCCCACTCAATTTTTCAGAAAAGTATGCAACAGGTTTGCCATCTTGTAATAACACACCTCCTAATCCAATTCCACTAGCATCACATTCAAGCTCAAAAGTCTTATTAAAATCAGGAAGTTGGAGTAAAGGAGCATGTGTCAACTTATCTTTCAATACCGAGAAGGCTTCTTCCTGTGCGGTACCCCAAAGAAAAGGCACATCTTTCTTTGTAAGCTCATTGAGAGGTGCAGCAATGGTGCTGAAATCTCTCACAAAACGCCTATAGAATCCAGCGAGGCCAAGAAAACTCCTCACTTGTGTGACCGTTTTGGGCTCCGGCCAACTCTCAATAGCTTCAATCTTGGCTTTATCAACTTCAATTCCCTGTGGAGTAACAACATAGCCAAGAAAAGATACTCGGTCGGTGCAAAAGGTGCACTTCCCAAGGTTACCAAACAAACGTGCATCACGTAGAGCAATAAAAACAACACGTAAATGATAGAGGCAAAGGTGTCCCGTCTTTCGATGAGATGATGGATATCGCTTCGGTGGAAGTCGACTTTGACGATCCGACTACGAACGTGCGAGGACGTCGTGCCTTAGCAATCGCTAAACCAACTCCGAGAGGTTATTGACCATGCCGGAGCATGATCAACCTGACCACGAGGGTCTGTTTCCTGCGAGCAAATGAAGAACAAGCAAGAAACTAAGATTGCAATCTCGATATTGCGAATATAAGATGAAAGCTTTATTTATCAAGGTGGGGTTCTGTGACGCCTTTGTCTGGTCGTGGAACACAAACGAAGTACGCGAAGTTGCAGCTATGGCGAACTTTTAATCTAAACAAAACCCAAAGTCTAAACGGTGCCCTAAGGGCTGTATATATGGAGGAAGAGAGGGGAATTTCGTGGCCCTTGGTGGAGGGGTCCGAAATCAACCCTATCTCTTGTTTCCCCACACATACGGACTCTAAAAATAGCCTATACTTATGTATTTTGAAATTACATGGGCCTGGCCCAATAAAAAGGTGACACAGCACCTATAATAGCCTCGGGACGAAATTTATGAAGTGGCATCTTGTATATTTCGTCCAAGGCTTCATGCACCCATTATGGTGGCTTCAAAGTCCTGAAATCATCACTTGTAACTCCGTTCTTGTTCCCCTTGCGCATGGCATCATCTCCATGCTTGTTCTTGCTCCAATGTTCATCCTTCTCCAAGCTAGGCCCTTCATTTGTAAGCAAAACAAATGTATCCAATTTAGGCAGCATCATATTCTCATGAACATTAGAATCATTACCAAGAAACGAAAGTAGCTGATAATTTAATTGGCGTGCGCGAGCTCTAGTAATTGGTCCCATATATGTAGCAGTAGGGGCTGTGGGTGTAACAATGGTATTGATGTCCTCATCATCCTCCCCTTCTTGAAATGAAGTCGTCCTCGACGGAAGCTCATCTTCCTCACCCAAATAAGGCTTCAAATCTGCAATGTTAAAAGTGGGACTAACCCCAAAATCTGCAGGCAGCTCAAGTTTATATGCATTATCATTTATTTTCTCTAACACCTTAAAGGGACCATCAGCACGTAGCATTAACTTTGATTTGCGCAAATCAGGAAATCTATCCTTACGCAAATGTAACCAAACAAGATCTCCAGGTGCAAACACAACATGTTTTCTACCCTTATCTCCAGCAAGTTTATATTTAGCATTCATATGCTCAATGTTTTCCTTAGTTAACTCATGCATTTTTAATATCAATTCAGCACGTTGTTTAGCATCAAAATTAACCTTCTCCGAAGATGGAAGAGGCAACAAATCAATAGGTGCACGAGGTAGGAAACCATACACAACTTCAAAAGGGCACATCTTAGTAGTAGAATGCAATGAACGATTATAAGCAAATTCAATATGAGGCAAGCATTCCTCCCACATTTTCTTATTATTCTTCAAAACAGCCCTAAGCATAGTAGACAACGTTCTATTGACTACTTCAGTTTGTGCATCAGTTTGGGGGTGACAAGTAGTACTAAAAAGCAGTTTAGTCCGCAACTTAGCCCATAAACATCTCCAAAAGTGGCTAAGAAATTTAGTATCACGATCTGAAACAATAGTATTTGGCACACCATGCAAGCGAATAATTTCACGAAAGAACAAATCAGCAACATTAACAGCATCATCGCTTTTATGACATGGTATAAAGTGTGCCATTTTCGAGAATCTATCCACGACAACAAATACGCTATCCCTCCCCTTCTTTGTTGGAGGTAAACCTAAAACAAAGTCCATAGATATATCCTCCCAAGGAACACTAGGTACAAGCAAAGGCATATATAAACCATGAGGATTGAGTCGTGACTTAGCTTTTTGACATGTAGTGCATCGAGCAATAAAACGCTCAACATCCCGTCTCATCTTTGGCCAAAAGAAATGTGTAGCAAGTACGTCCTTCGTCTTGTTCATGCCAAAGTGACCCATTAATCCTCCTCCATGCGCCTCCTGCAACAACAAAAGACGAACGGAGCTAGCTGGAATGCATAGCTTGTTAGCACGAAACACAAATCCATCGTTAACGACAAACTTGTTCCACATTCTTCCTTCTTTACAATTCTGCATTACATCTTTAAAATCAGCATCATGCACATATTGATCTTTGATGGTCTCCAAACCAAATATTTTGAAGTCAAGTTGTGAAAGCATAATATAGCAACGAGACAAAGCATCAGCAATAACATTTTATTTTCCCTTCTTGTGTTTAATGACATAAGGGAAAGTCTCAATGAATTCAACCCATTTAGCACGTCTACGATTCAGTTTAGCTTGACTTTTAATATGTTTCAAAGATTCATGATCAGAATGTATAACAAATTCTTTGGGCCATAAATAATGTTGCCATGTTTCTAAAGTCCGAACAAGAGCATATAATTCTTTATCATAAGTAGAATAATTCAGACTAGGCCCACTCAATTTTTCAGAAAAGTATGCAACAGGTTTGCCATCTTGTAATAACACACCTCCTAATCCAATTCCACTAGCATCACATTCAAGCTCAAAAGTCTTATTAAAATCAGGAAGTTGGAGTAAAGGAGCATGTGTCAACTTATCTTTCAATACCGAGAAGGCTTCTTCCTGTGCGGTACCCCAAAGAAAAGGCACATCTTTCTTTGTAAGCTCATTGAGAGGTGCAGCAATGGTGCTGAAATCTCTCACAAAACGCCTATAGAATCCAGCGAGGCCAAGAAAACTCCTCACTTGTGTGACCGTTTTGGGTTGCGGCCAACTCTCAATAGCTTCAATCTTGGCTTTATCAACTTCAATTCCCTGTGGAGTAACAACATAGCCAAGAAAAGATACTCAGTCAGTGCAAAAGCTGCACTTCCCAAGGTTACCAAACAAACGTGCATCACGTAGAGCAATAAAAACAGCACGTAAATGTTCCAAATGTTCTTCCAAAGATCTGCTATAAATCAGTATATCATCAAAATAGACTACCACAAATCGTCCAATGAAAGCACGTAAAACTTCATTGATTAGTCTCATGAAAGTACTAGGCGCATTAGTTAACCCAAAAGGCATGACTAACCACTCATATAATCCAAACTTAGTTTTAAATGCTGTTTTCCATTCATCCCCCAATTTCATACGAATTTGATGGTATCCACTATGCAAATCAACTTTGGAGAATATTGTAGAGCCACTCAATTCATCAAGCAAATCATCTAGCCTAGGAATAGGATGACGATAACGAATAGTAATATTATTAATGCCTCTACAATCAACACACATACGCGATGTACCATCCTTTTTCGGCACTAGAATAATAGGAACAGCACAAGGACTAAGGGATTCGCGTATATAACCTTTGTCGAGAAGCTCTTGTACTTGACGCATAATCTCCTTCGTCTCCTCTGGATTGGTACGGTATGGCACATGGTTTGGCAGTGAAGCACCGGTAATTAAGTCGATCTGATGCTCAATCCCTCGAATAGGTGGTAATCCCGGTGGCACATCTTGTGGGAAGACGTCAGCGAACTCCTGCAAAATGTTAGTGATAGCAGGAGGCAAAGAGGAAGGCACATCCTCGAATGAAAATAATGCCTCTTTGCACACAAAAGCATAGCAAACAAATTTGCTGAAATCTAGCTCATCAATATCAGATTTGGTGGCAAATAAACATGCACTTTTCAATTTAATTTCAGAAGCAACACTAGATGGTTTATTATTAGGCTTCATTTGTTGCTCAAATTCTTTTGCCACAATCTGATTTTCACTCTTATTCTTCTCTTGTTTTGCTTTATTAGCTCTATTAATATCATCTTTCAAAATAGAATCAGGAGTCATAGGAAGCAAAGTAATATTTTTATCCTTATGAACAAGAGTATACTGATTGTTTCTACCATGGTGTACAAAATTTTTATCAAATTGCCATGGTCTACCAAGTAATAAGGAACATGCTTGCATAGGTACCACATCACAATCAACATAATCAGCATATGTAGATATACTAAAATGCACACGAACAGTACGTGTTACCTTAACCTTGCCGCTGTTGTTGAACCATTGGATGTAGTAAGGATGTGGATGTGGTCTTGTGGTGAGAGAAAGCTTCTCCACCATCTCCATGCTAGCCAAGTTGTTGCAGCTCCCTCCATCTATGATGACGCGCACAGAACGTTCTTTCACAACTCCCTTGGTATGGAACAAATTGTGCCTCTGATTTTGCTCAGCTTGTGTGACCTGCACACTCAAAACACGTTGAGCAACTAAACATTCATACCTGTCAGCGTCTTCAGGAGCCATGTATTGCGTCTCATGATCAAAATCATCTCCACCATGTTCTTCACGTGTAATAAGAGCCAAAGTCTCCTCATCATAGTCACTAGCGGACTCATATCCACCATCCGCGGTAGCAATCATCACACGCGGAGATTTGCATTCTCTCGCATAATGACCTCCTCCCTTACAACGACGACAAATAATATCACTTGTGTGCCCTGTTGATGCCATGGAAGAAGAAGAACTCTGTGCAGGCCCAGCAGGTGCGCTCTTAGCAGATAATGGTGGTTGTGCCTGTTTTCTTGTATCACAACTGGAGGAGGCACGTGATTGAGGTGCTGGTGCAGTTGAAGTAGAAGATGCACGCGGTGTCCATGATGAAGGTCGGCCTGCAGAAAAGTTAGTTCGCGCCAATGCTTGTCGATCCTGCACTTCATGTTCAGCTTTACAAGCAAGATGGAATAAACGAGTGATATTAGTATACTCCTTATAGTCTAGAATGGTCTGAATCTCTCTATTTAATCCACCCAGAAAACGTGCAAGCATAGCTTCATTCTCCTCAACAATACCACATCTAATCATGCCAATTTGTAATTCCTGATAATGTTCTTCTACAAAAAAATTTCCTTGTCTTAAGTGCTGTAATTTTTGAAGTAATTCACATTGATAATATGGTGGAACCCAACGAGTACGCATAGCAATTTTCAAAGCAGCCCAAGTAGTTGGAATAGGATATAATCTACAATGTTCAGACCACCATACACATGCAAAACTAGTGAAAGCACAAACAGCAGCAGCAACTCGTCTCTCCTCAGGATATTGTAAACATGTAAATCGTTGTTCAGTTTCTAACTCCCAAGTAAGATATATATCAGGAACATATCTACCCTCAAATGGTGGAATATTCAATTTCACTTTAGGAATATGGACATCATCTCGTACCTAAGGTGGTGGTGCAGGCCTACCATTACGAATATATACCTGAGGTCGACCTGGTGGTGGTGCAGGTGGCTGCACGTAGTGCTGATTTTGATCAACCTCATCCTCATAATCTCCCACATAATCATCCTCCTCCGCATCAGCAGCAGGAGCCACAGAAGTATCAACAGCAGCACCAACATTTTGGCCAAACGCAAGAGGAACACGGCTCGCTCGACGAAGGTCTGTTTCGCGACGTGGAGGTAGTCCTTGTTGTTGTTGTTGGAGAGGTGCGTTAGGTGCAGCGGGTGGTGGTGGTGGAAGACGCGCGAGCAATTCATTAAACTTGCTATCGAGCTTTGTTTTGAACGTCTTCTCCATGCCATCTATCTTCTCCATGGCCTCTTCAAATCTGTTTAGCACATCTTGCACCTGTCCACTCATCATTTGCTGAAATTTATCATGCAAATCCTTATTCGTCATGTTCTCCCAGTCAGTCTCGTCGGCTTGTGATCCTGGCATGGTTAGCAGCAATAGAAACACACAAGAAGATGATCCTACAGACTACTAACAAGAGGTGGTGGTGGGTGTCACAAATCCGTCAAGCAAATCTCAAATTCTTACCAGTTCTTACCCAGCAGCAGGCGGTGATCGGCAACCGTTGTAGTCAAAAACTCTCAAAGCTTGGATAGAGCGATTACCAGGGAGAGTCAAACGCATGACGTAGATGTATGTGGAGCTGGGAAGGCTTATAATATGGTAGCAAAAAGGGTCAGCAATAATCAATTCAGAGATGCAAAGTTGAATAAACGCTCAACGACGGTACGGTGCTGGTCCTAGGCTAGATTGTGCTAGAGATGCGAGCCTAGAACACCAACAAAATCACGGCACGGCACGTAAACAAGGGAAAAGCACACTCTGGATTTTTTTTTCGCTATTTTTTTTGCGTTGCTTTTTTTTTTGCGCTGCTTTTTTTTTGCGAAAAATCACTATAATGGCGAGTGTCTCAAAACTCTTCCCAGGTCAAACTGACAGGATGGGCACGAAATTTTTTCGACCAATTTTTTTTTTGACTGCCCGGACCCAAAAACTGGAAACGGGTCAAAAAAAACTTCCTATAATGGCACCTGTCTCAAAACACTCAGAAACACCTAAAAATAGGATAGCCAGAAATTTTTTCGAAAAATGCATTTTTGAAAAATTTTGGGCCTAAACGGAGGGTGGTTTCCGGACTCTTTTTTTTTCGAAACCTACTCCGGCAAGGAAACACGAATCGGAAACTAGATGGATCTCGAAAACAAACCTAATATGCAAGGAACTCGGATTGATGGTGGATATATGGTGGTGGTATATGGCAGCGGTGGTGGTAGCGGTGGTAGTATATGGATATGGATCGGTGGTGGTATATGGATACGGATTGGTGGTGGTATATGGATACGGATTCGGAGCGGTGATGGTAGATGGCAGGGGCGATGATGATGGTGCGGCGGCGGCGTGACAACTTATGACCAGAACTCGAAACTCTAAAGGACTAGACTCTAAGACTAGCAACTAGACCGACGATGCAACCGCAAATTCAACAAAGCAAAACCCTAAAAATATTATGCAAAGGCTCAGATTGGTTCGGATATGATGAACTAACCCTAATTTTTTTTTGTGTGGCTTTTTCGTGGACTGTAGGTATGAAGAACAGACTCGATCTAAACTACGAAAAACTGTAAAATCTCACCGAGCAACCTGGAAATCTGATACCACTTGATAGAGGCAAAGGTGTCCCGTCTTTCGATGAGATGATGGATATCACTTTGGTGGAAGTCGACTTTGACGATCCGACTACGAACGTGCGAGGACATCGCGCCTTAGCAATCACTAAACCAACTTCGAGAGGTTATTGACCACGCCGGAGCACGATCAACCTGACCACAAGGGTCTGTTTCCTGCGAGCAAACGAAGAACAAGCAAGAAACTAAGATTGCAATCTGGATATTGCGAATATAAGATGAAAGCTTTATGGATCAAGGTGGGGTTCTGTGACGCCTTTGTCTGGTCGTTGAACACAAACGAAGTACCCGAAGTTGCAGCTATGGCGAACTTTTAATCTAAACAAAACCCAAAGTCTAAACGGTGCCCTAAGGGCTGTATATATGGAGGAAGAGAGGGGGAATTTCGTGGCCCGTGGCACGATCAACCCTATCTCTTGTTTCCCCACACATGCGGACTCTAAAAATAGCCTATACTTATGTATTTCGAAATTGCATGGGCCTGGCCCAATAAAAAGGTGACGCAGCACCTATAATAGCATCGGGACGAAATTTATGAAGTGGCATCTTGTATATTTCGTCCAAGGCTTCATGCACCCATTATGGTGGCTTCAAAGTCCTGAAATCATCACTTCTAACTCCGTTCTTGTTCCCCTTGCGCATGCCATCATCTCCATGCTTGTTCTTGCTCCACTGTTCATCCTTCTCCAAGATAGGCCCTTCATTTGTAAGCAAAACAAATGTATCCAATTTAGGCAGCCTCATATTCTCATGAACATTAGAATCATTACCAAGAAATGAAAGTACCTGATAATTTAATTGGCGTGCCCGAGCTCTAGTAATTGGTCCCGTATATGTAGCAGTAGGGGTTGTGGGTGTAACAATGGTATTGATGTCCTCATCACTAGGCCTCTACTGGGCCGGCTGGGGTGCCAGGTAAGCCAGGTAAGTTTTCCCTTTTTTGTTTTCTTTTCTATTTCTGACATTTGTTTTTTATTTAAAATAAATACTAGAACAATTCTAAAAATGTTGGGATTCTGTATGACCACTAGTTAAAATATACCAGAGGCCCTCACCAAATTCCAACATTTTTGGAGCCTTTAAAATATTTATATTATTTTAAACAGCTCCAATTCAAATATATATGGGTTCATTCAAAAATCCAAAATGTTTAGCAAAAATGTGCATCACCTCTGGTTGTTGTTTCCAACATTTTCCAAAGACCATGAACATTTTTGAAAATCATTTTGGGTTCATTGAAATTCCATTGTTAATTTGAACCTATTTGAATTTGCTTTGGTGCTAGGGTTTGAAACATTCCCCATTTCAAATTCATTTGAAACTTAAACATGATGCACAAAGCAAGCCTAGGTCATACCAGAACTAGGGATGTGACAGCTCGCCCCCACTCGGAAGAATCTCGTCCCGAGATTCAGGAGTTGGCAGAAAGAAAGCGGGGTACTCAAGTCGAAGACGATCTTCTCGCTCCCAAGTAGCTTCTCTCTTGGCATGATGATACCACTGAACCTTGAGAAACTTGATGTTATGACGTCGAGTGACACGCTCTGCTTGATCCAGAATGCGAACGGGGTACTCTCGATAAGTGAGGTTATCTTGGAGATCAAGCATTTCATGGTCCACTCCGTGGATGGGATCCGAGAAGCAACGCCTGAGTTGGGAGACGTGGAAGACATCATGAACACAAGAAAGATGTGGGGGTAGTTCCCACTGGTAGGCAACCTCTTCTCGTTTAGCAAGAATGCGAAAAGGACCAATGTAACAAGGAGCCACCTTGCCCTTGATACCGAAACAATGGGTACCCTTAAAAGGAGTAACCCAAAGGTAAGCCTTGTCGCCAACTTCATAAGCCACTTCCTTATGATGATGGTCATACTGGCTCTTTTGACGAGATTGGGCTGTTTTCAAATTCTCATGAATGATGTGAACTTGCTCTTCTGCCTCCTGGATCATATCCGACCCAAAGAATTGTCTTTCACCGGTTTCTGACCAGTTCAAAGGTGTTCGACATCTTTGTCCATAGAGAATCTCGAAAGGAGCTTTCTTAAGACTGGATTGATAGCTATTGTTATAAGCAAACTCGGCGAAAGGAAGACACTTCTCCCAATTCATACCGAATGAGATAACACAAGCTCTAAGCATGTCTTCGAGAATTTGGTTGACCCTTTCCACCTGACCACTTGACTGAGGGTGGAAAGCGGTACTGAAAGAAAGATGGGTTCCCATGGCATTCTGGAAACTTTCCTAGAAATGAGAGGTGAAAAGACTGCCACGGTCTGAATTGATCTCTAGTGGAACACCATGGAGTGACACTATTCGGGAGATATATAAGTCAACGATCTGACTAGCAGTGATACTCTCTCGAACAGGTAGGAAGTGAGCTACTTTGGAAAGACGATCAATGACTACAAAGATAGCATTATTTCCTTTCTTGGTCCTGGGAATGCCGGTGATGAAGTCCATACCAACTTTGTCCCATTTCCACTCGGGAATAGCTAAAGGTTGAAGGGTGCCAGCAGGTCTCTGATGCTCTGCCTTAACGCGACGACAAACGTCACAGTTGGCAATATACTGAGTGATTTCTCTCTTCATCCTAGTCCACCAGAACCCCTGGCGTAGGTCCTGATACATCTTGGTACTACCAGGATGAATCATGAGAGGACATTCATGGGCCTCCTTAAGGATCAGTTGCTGCATCTGTTGACATTTGGGAACCACCAAACGGTTTCCAAAGTAAACAACACCTCGTTCATCCTTAGAGAAATAACCAACAACTCCCTTGGAAATATTTTTCTTGATCCGGGAGATTCCCATATCATGCTTCTGAGCCTCTATGATCTGATCCGTAAGGGTAGGTTTTGCCACCAAGATAGAAAGGGAACCATGAGGAGCTATGTGAAGGTTAAGCTTACAGAATTCCTCATGGAGGGGTGGTTGACATTGTTGCAACATGAGGTTGTTGCAATAGGATTTATGACATAAAGCATCAGCCATGACATTGGCTTTGCCTGGGGTGTAGGTGATTCCTAAGTCGTAATCTGAGATCAACTCCAACCAACGTCTCTGCCTGAGATTCAGATCCGGTTGGGTGAAGATATACTTGAGACTCTGATGGTCACTCTAGATTTCGCAACGGTTACCGAGAAGGTAATGTCTCCAAGTCTTAAGTGCATAGACTATGGCTACAAGCTCTAGATGATGTGTACGATAATTTTCCTCATGTGGATGCAACTCTCGAGATGCATAGGCAATCACATGACGATCCTGCATAAGAATGCAACCTAGTCCTTGACGCGAAGCATCGCAATAGATAACAAAGTCTTTAGTGAAATCTGGTGGAACGAGTATGGGCGCAGAAGTCAGGCATCTTTTCAGTTCTTGAAAACTGTGCTCACACTGTGGGGTCCACTCAAACCTTTTATCTTTCTTGAGGAGTTCCGTGAGAGGTTTGGCCACTTTGGAGAAGTTTTCAACAAAACGGCGACAATAACTGGCTAGACCAAGGAAACTCCTAACTTGTTTGACCGTTTCGGGTGGAGTCCAATCAAGAATGGCTTTAACTCTCTCGGGATTGACAGCAATGCCCTTACCAGAGATCATGTGGCCTACATAGGTCACTTCTGGCCACCAAAATTCACACTTGGGCAACTTGGCATAAAGGCGGTGCTCTCTGAGTTTTTGTAACACAAGTCTAAGGTGCTCGGCATGCTCTTCCTCGTTCTTCGAGTAAATAAGAATATCATCGAGGTAAACCACAACGAACTTATCTAAGTACTCCATAAAGATCGAGTTCATCAAGCGGGAGAAAGTAGCTGGAGCATTGGTTAGGCCGAAAGACATCACGGTGTACTCATATTTACCATAACGAGCGACATAGGCCGTTTTGGGGATGTCCCCATTTCTGATTTTGATTTGGTGGTAGCCTAACATCAAATCCATCTTAGAAAAGACTAAGGATCCCGTGAGCTGATCATACAGGTCGTTGATCTTGGGGAGCGGATACTTGTTCTTTATCGTGACCAAATTAACGGGACGATAATCTACAACCATCCGATCCGTACCATCCTTCTTCTTGACGAAGAGTATAGGACAAGCCCAAGGAGAAGAACTAGGACGGATGAAACCCTTTTGCAAGGACTCATCAAGCTGTTTCTTAAGATCGGCTAACACCAAAGGTGCCATCTTGTATGGTCTCCTGGAGATTGGAACAGTTCCTGGGATAAGTTCTATGACAAACTCTACATCTCTGTCAGGTGGCACACCTGGTAGTTCTTCTGGAAAGACATCCGGGAAGTCACAGACTACCGGAATATCTTCAAGGTCTAGAAGAGGGCTGGCATTAAGAGAATAGAGTTGACGCCTTGCAATTCTAGTTGAGATAGTGACTATTTTGCCAGATGGATGTGTAAGTTGAACAGATCTAGTGTAACAATCTATCTTGGCATGCTGAGCTGTCATCCAGTCCATGCCCAAGATGATGTTAATATCTGAAGACTTGAGAGATATCAAAGAAGCAAGGAATACCAGGCTGTCAATAAGGATTTCATTACCATGGCTTACCTTGGAGGTTTGCCATTTGGAACCAGGAGTCTGGATTATTAGTGGAGTTGGCATATCACAAAATGACATGTCGTGCAACCGAGCATAACCTTCGGATATGAAGGAATCAGATGCTCCAGTATCGAACAGAACTGAAGCTGGGTGACAATTGACAAGAAGCATACCCAGTATGACGTCAGGATCATCTTGAGCTTCTGTAGTTGAGACGTGGTGCACAGATGCTCGTTCAGTGGTGGCTGGCTTGGTACTGATCATCTAGCCTGATGGCTTTTCACGGCGAACAGACCTCTCATACTGGGGTGGAGTATAGCTGGACTGAGGGCAGTCACGTGCATAGTGTAACGCCCCGAGACCGATGTGCCAGGTGTCTTCCAGTTTTTTGCTGTTGTTGCCTTGTCATTGCTTGCGTGTCATGCATTTCATATCATGTCATCATGTGCATTTCATTTGCATACATGTTTATCTCATGCATCCGAGCATTTTCCCCGTTGTCCGTTTTGCATTCTGGCGCTTCTATCTCCTCCAGTGGTCCTTTCTACCTTCCTTTCGTGTGTGGGGATTAAACATTTCCGGTTTGGACCGAGACTTGCCAAGTGGCCTTGGTTTACTACCGGTAGACCGTCTGTCAAGTTTCGTATCATTTGGACTTCGTTTGATACTCCAACGGTTAACCGAGGGACCGATAAGGCCTCGTGTGTGTTGCAGCCCAACACCCTTCCAATTTGGCCCAAAACCCACCAAAACCGTCTCCATCATCTAGAGCGTTCGATCACGATCGCGTGGCCAAAAACCGCACCTCATTTGGACTCTCCTAGCTCCCTCTACCTATATATATGTGGCTCTCCCCGAAATTTCGCGGTCCAACCCTAGTCTTCCTCTACCTCGCGCCACCGGACGCATCTCCGCGCAGCGCCCGGACATGTCCATCCCGCCGGCCACGTCCTCCCGCCCAATGGCGCTGTGCCACGTCACCCACCGCCGCCTCCCGTGCCAATCGCGCAGTGCCACCTTAGCGGCGCGCCTTCCACCCACCGCCGAAGCCTGCCGGGGCCCGGTTCGGGACCTCCCGGCCTAGGGCGTTACCGCCGCCACCCGTGAGGCGCCTGAGCGGCGCGCCTCCCTTCGCCGCCTCAGGGGCTCGCCGTCGTTTGCCTCGACGCCGCCGCCCTGTTCGCCGGCGTCCTGCCCCGCCGCCTCGGTCACCGGACCAACCCGCGCCGCCACCTCGCCTCGCCTCGCTCCGGCCACCGCAGGGCCTCGCCAGCCACCGCGCGCCTCGCCGGTGCCCGAGTCCGCCGCCCCGCTATCATCTCCTCCGACCCCGGTCGGATCCCGCAGCTCCGGCCACCGTGTTGACCAAGTCCGGAGATCCTCGGTTTCCGTGCAACCTCGATCTGGATCTAGATCTGAGCATCTCGGTTGACTTTTTCCCTCCTAACCCTAACTTTTTGGCATACTTTGACGCATCATAACTCTGCATCTGTAGCTCCGATTTGCGCGTGTAGCATATCAAAATGTTCGCCTTAGAGAGTACATTTCATCTCATTGCATCATTTTCATTTGAGTTCATCTTGATGCCCGAAATGCTGTTGGAAGAGAGCTATTTGAGTTAATTGTCAGATCTGCTGCATCAAATAGCTATTTGTCATTTTTGCCATGATTAATGTGTGCATGATATGCTCCTGAGCTCTACATGTGTTTTCTTATATGCCATGCCGTCTTTACAGAGGTGCTATACATGTATTTTTGTGATATGTGTGGTGACTAGCACAAGCTTGCAAAGTAGTGCATTCGTTCACTAAGTCCTTGATCTGTTTTTATCAATATGCCATATGTTCATGTTGTTTCCTAGTGATCCATGCCTCTTTTGAGGATGCTCATTAAGGATTATTTGTTAATCTTGTAGTGCTCTATCCATCCATGTCTTTGTTTGCAATTATGGAGCACCCTAGCTTGAGTGAATCGAGCTCTACTTTTGCTATTTCGTGAATCTGGGCAGATTGTCTACTTGTTAGCGATTTTGCCGAGGATGTTATTGTTGATCCGTGCATGCTATGTTGTTGTTCTTACCATGTCTAGCTTATATGATATGTATTCTTGATGTGTGTATGCTTAGTTTGTAGTGAGTGCATCGAGCTCGTGAACATGCCTACTCGTTAATAGATTTGCATGCTCTAGTTTTTCACTAAGTCTGTAATCTGATTATGTTTTTGCCATGTTCACATGCTTGCAATTGTATTTTCTGATCCCTTTTGGCTCAAGGTCACTAAGGGACTTTTGTTAAGATCTTTGAGTAGCTCCATGTCGTGCTTTACTTTGCCATGTTAAATTCCTTTAGCTTATAGTTTTCATGCTCCAAAGTGTGCTACCTGATCTGAAATTCCAGGCTTGTGTTAATTTCACTAAGTCTGAAATCTGTTTACCGTTTGCAATTTTTGCCATGCTTGTTTGAACCTGTTAATGGATGAATTGGCCGTAGCTTAGTGTTCATCTTTTGTCAAGCATCATGAGTGGATCCCTGCCATGTATTTGTTGCCATGTTTGAGTGATGTAGCATGTTTAACTTGATGCATTTAGATGGCTACTTGATGTTTATCGCAGACCGGTGCCATATTTGTTTTGCTTGTCATTTCCAAACCGTGCCTCCGATTCCGGTGTTCTTTATATCAATTTCTACCGAAATCACCTCACCTTTCCAGTGGCACACTTGGATTTCCAACTTGAGGTCAGGTTCATTCATTCCCTTGCAAATCATGCATATGCATCGCATACCGCATCCCGCATATCATATCGTGTTCATGTGTTGGTTGTTTACTATGTTGTGTGCTTCTTTCCGGTGTTTGCTTCTTCGGGATGGTTCCTGTAACGTCGCGTTTGTGAGGACCCGTTCGACCACGCCCGTTTGTCTTCTTCATGGACTTGTTCTTCTTCCTTGTGGGATTTCAGGCAAGATGATCATACCCTCGAAATCACTTCTATCTTTGCTTGCTAGTTGCTCGCTCTTTTGCTATGCCTATGCCGTGATACCTACCACTTGCTTATCATGCCTCCTATATGGTTGAACCAAGCCTCTAGCCCACCTTGTCCTAGCAAACTGTTGATTGGCTATGTTACCGCTTTGCTCAGCCCCTCTTATAGCGTTGTTAGTTGCAGGTGAAGATTGAAGTTTGTTCCTTGTTGGAACATGGAGATGTTGTTCCTTGTTGGAACATGTTTACTTTTTGGGATACCAAAATATCTTTTATTTAATTAATGCATCTATATACTTGGTAAAGGGTGGAAGGCTCGGCCTTATGCCTGGTGTTTTGTTCCACTCTTGCCGCCCTAGTTTCCGTCATATCGGTGTTATGTTCCCAGATTTTGCGTTCCTTACGCGGTTGGGTAATAATGGGAACCCCTTGACAGTTCGCCTTGAATAAAACTCCTCCAGCATGGCCCAACATTGGTTTTACCATTCGCCACCTAGCCTTTTCTTTCCCTTGGGTTCTGCAGACTCAAGGGTCATCTTTATTTTAACCCCCCCTCGGGGCAGTGCTTCTCTAAGTGTTGGTCCAACTGAGCGATGTCCGGAGCTATCAGGGGCAACTCTAGGCTGGCCCACCCGATGTCTTGCTCATCCGATGTGCCCTAAGAACGATATATGTGCAGCTCCTATCGGGATTTGTCGGCACATCTGGGTGGCTTTGCTGGTCTTGTTTTACCATTGTTGAAATGTCTTGTAACCGGGATTCCGAGTCTGATCGGGTCTTCCCGCTAGAAGGAATATCCTTCGTTGACCGTGAGAGCTTGTGATGGGCTAAGTTGGGACACCCCTGCAGGGGTTTGAACTTTCAAAAGCCGTGCCCGCGGTTATGGGCAGATAGGAATTTCTTAATGTCCGGTTGTAGAAAACCTGAAGATGACCTTAATTAAAATACATCAACCGCGTGTGTAACCGTGATGGTCTCTTCTCGGCGGGGTCCGGGAAGCGAACACGGTGTTGGAGTTATGCTTGACGTAGGTTGTTCTAGGATCACTTGTTGATCATATTTTCTCGATCGTGCTTTGCCTCCTCTTCTGATGAGGACATCAATACAATTGTTACACCCACAGCCCCTGCTGCTATACATACTGGACCAATTACTAGAGCTCGTGCACGCCAACTAAATTACTAGGTACTTTCGTTTCTTGGTAATGATTCTAATGTTCATGAGAATATGATGCTGCCTAAATTAGATACATTTGTTTTGCTTACAAATGAAGGGCCTAGCTTGGAGAAGGATGAACATTGGAGCAAGAACAAGCATTGAGATGATGGCATGCGCAAGGGGAACAAGAACGGAGTTACAAGTGATGATTTCAGGACTTTGAAGCCACCATAATGGGTGCATGAAGCCTTGGACGAAATATACAAGATGCCACTTCATAAATTTCGTCCCGAGGCTACTTTAGGTGCCGCGTCACCTTATTATTGGGCCAGGCCCATGTAATTTCGAAATACATAAGTATAGGCTATTTTTAGAGTACGTACGTGTGGGGAAACAAGAGATAGGGTTGATTTCGGACCCCTCCACCAGGGGCCACGAAATTCCCCCCCTCTTCCTCCATATATACAGCCCTTAGGGCATCGTTTAGACTTCGGGTTTTGTTTAGATTAAAAGTTCGCCATAGCTGCAACTTCGCGTACTTCGTTTGTGTTCAACGACCAGACAAAGGCGTCACAGAACCCCACCTTGATCAATAAAGCGTTCATCTTATATTCACAATATCCAGATTGCAATCTCAGTTTCTTGCTTGTTCTTCGTTTGCTCGCAAGAAACAGACCCTCGTGGTCAGGTTGATCCTGCTCCGGCGTGGTCAATAACCTCTCGGAGTTGGTTTAGCGATTGCTAAGGCGCGACGTCCTCGCACGTTCGTAGTCGGATCGTCAAAGTCGACTACCACCAAAGCGATATCCATCATCTCATCGAAAGACGGGACACCTTTGCCTCTATCAAGTGGTATCAGATTTCCAGGTTGCTCGGTGAGATTTTACAGTTTTTCGTAGTTTAGATCTAGTCTGTTCTTGATACCTACAGTCCACGAAAAAGCCAAAAAAAATTAGGGTTAGTTCATCATATCCGAACCAATCTGAGCCTTTGCATAATCTTTTTAGGGTTTTGCTTTGTTGAATTTGCGGTTGCATCGTCGTGTCTAGTTGCTGGTCTTAGCGTTAGTCTTTTAGAGTTTCGAGTTCTGGTCATAAGTTGTCACGCCGCCACCGCACCATCATCATCGCCCCTGTCACCTACCACCACCGCTCCGAATCCGTATCCATATACCACCACCAATCCGTATCCATATACCACCACCGATCCATATCCATATATTACCACCGCTGCCATATACCACCACCCCTGCCATATACCACCACCATATATCCACCACCAATCCGAGTTCCTTGCATATTAGGTGTGTTTTTGAGATCCATCTAGATTTCGATTCGTGTTTCCTTGCCGGAGTAAGTTTCGGAAAAAAAAAACTACGTGCGCCGTGATTTTGTTAGTGTTCTAGGCTCATGTCTCTAGCACGGTCTAGCCTAGGACCAGCACAGTACCATCGTTGAGCGTTTATTCAACTTTGCATCTCTGAATTGATTATTGCTGACCCTTTTTGCTACCATATTATAAGCCTTCCCAGCTCCACATACATCTACGTCGTGCGTTTGACTCTCCCTGGTAATCGCTCTATCCAATGGTAGGATCACAAGCCGATGAGACTGATTGGGAGAACCTGACGAACAAACAGCTACATGATAAATTTCAGCAAATGATGAGTGGACAGGTGCAAGATATGCTAAACAGATTTGACGAGGCCATGGAGAAGATAGATGGCACGGAGAAGACGTTCGAAACAAAGCTTGATAGCAAGTTTAATGAATTGCTCGCGCGTTTACCACCACCACCGCCGGCTGCACCTATCGCACCTCTGCAACACCAACAACAACGCATCCTTCCGAATCAGTATGGACGAGTGAAGCGTGTTCCTATTGAGGATGGCCAAACTTCTGGTGCTGCTGTTCCTGTTATTGATGATTCTTTGGCTCCTGCTACTGCTGCTGCTGGTACCCAGGAGGATGATGACAATGCGGGCGATTATGAGGATGAGGTTGATCAAAATCAGAACACGTGCACCCACCAGCACCACCACCAGCAGGTCGACCTCAGGTATATATTCGTAATGGTAGGCCTGCACCACCACCTCAGGTACGAGATGATGTGCATATTCCTAAACTGAAATTGAATATTCCACCATTTGAGGGTAGATATGTTCCTGATATATATCTTACTTGGGAGTTAGAAACTGAACAACGTTTTACATGTTTACAATATCCCGAGGAGACACGGGTTGCTGCTGCTGTTTGTGCTTTCCTAGTTTTGCATGTGTATGGTGGTCTGAACATTGTAGATTATATCCTATTCCAACTACTTGGGCTGCTTTGAAAACTGCTATGCGTACGCATTGGGTTCCACCATATTATCAATGTGAATTGCTTCAAAAATTGCAGCGTTTAAGACAAGGGAAAAATTCTGTAGAAGAATATTATCAGGAGTTACAAACTGGTACGATTAGATGTGGTATTGTTGAGGAGAATGAAGCTATGCTTGCACGTTTTCTAGGTGGATTAAATAGAGAGATTCAGACCATTCTAGACTATAAGGAGTATACTAATATCACTCGTTTATTCCATCTTGCTTGTAAAGCTGAATGTGAAGTGCAGGATCGACAAGCATTGGCGCGATCTAACTTTTCTGCAGGCCGACCTTCATCATGGACACCGCGTGCATCTTCTACTTCAACTGCACCAGCACCTCAATCAGGTGCCTCCTCCAGTCGTGATACAAGAAAACAGGCACAACCACCATTATCTGCCAAGAGCGCACCTGCTGGGCCTGCACAGAGTTCTTCTTCTTCCATGGCATTAACAGGGCACACAAGTGATATTATTTGTCGTCGTTGTAAGGGAGGAGGTCATTATGCGAGAGAATGCAAATCTCCGCGTGTGATGATTGCTACCACGGATGGTGGATATGAGTCCGCTAATAACTATGATGAGGAGACTTTGGCTCTTATTACACGTGAAGAACATGGTGGAGATGATTCTGATCATGAGACGCAATACATGGCTCCTGAAGACGCTGACAGGTATGAATGTTTAGTTGCTCAACGTGTTTTGAGTGTGCAGGTCACACAAGCTGAGCAAAATCAGAGGCACAATTTGTTCCATATCAAGGGAGTTGTGAAGGAACGTTCTGTGCGCGTCATAATAGACGGAGGGAGCTGCAACAACTTGACTAGCATGGAGATGGTGGAGAAGCTTTCTCTCACCACAAGACCACATCCACATCCTTACTACATCCAATGGTTCAACAATAGCGGCAAGGTTAAGGTAACACGTACTGTTCGTGTGCATTTTAGTATCTCTACATATGCTGATTATGTTGATTGTGATGTGGTACCTATGCAAGCATGTTCCTTATTATTTGGTAGACCATGGCAATTTGATAAAAACTCTGTACACCATGGTAGAAACAATCACTATACTCTTGTTCATAAGGATAAAAATATTACTTTGCTTCCTATGACTCCTGATTCCATTTTGAAAGATGATATTAATAGAGCTAATAAAGCAAAGCAGGAGAAGAATAAGAGTGAAAATCAGATTGTGGCAAAAGAATTTGAGCAACAAATGAAGCCTAATAATAAACCATCTAGTGTTGCTTCTGAAATTAAATTGAAAAGTGCATGTTTATTTGCCACCAAATCTGATATTGATGAGCTAGATTTCAGCAAATCTGTTGGCTATGCTTTTGTGTGCAAAGAGGCATTATTTTCATTCGAGGACGTGCCTTCCTCTTTGCCTCCTGCTGTCACTAACATTTTGCAGGAGTTCGCTGACGTCTTTCCACAAGACGTGCCACCGGATTACCGCCTATTCGAGGGATTGAGCATCAGATTGACTTAATTCCCGGTGCTTCACTGCCAAACCGTGAACCATACCGTACCAATCCAGAGGAGACGAAGGAGATTATGCGTCAAGTACAAGAGCTTCTCGACAAAGGTTATATATGTGAATCCCTTAGTCCTTGTGCTGTTCCTATTATTCTAGTGCCGAAAAAGGATGGTACATCACGTATGTGTGTTGATTGTAGAGGCATTAATAATATTACTATTCGTTATCGTCATCCTATTCCTAGGCTCGATGATATGCTTGATGAATTGAGTGGCTCTACAATATTCTCCAAAGTTGATTTGCATAGTGGATACCATCAAATTCGTATGAAATTGGGAGATGAATGGAAAACAGCATTTAAACTAAGTTTGGATTATATGAGTGGTTAGTCATGCCTTTTGGGTTAACTAATGCACCTAGTACTTTCATGAGATTAATGAACGAAGTTTTACGTGCTTTCATTGGAAGATTTGTGGTAGTTTACTTTGATGACATATTGATTTATAGCAGATCTTTGGAAGAACATTTGGAACATTTACGTGCTGTTTTTATTGCTCTACGTGATGCACGTTTGTTTGGTAACCTTGGGAAGTGCACCTTTTGCACCGACCGAGTATCTTTTCTTGGCTATGTTGTTACTCCACAGGGAATTGAAGTTGATAAAGCCAAGATTGAAGCTATTGAGAGTTGGCCGCAGCCCAAAACGGTCACACAAGTGAGGAGTTTTCTTGGCCTCGCTGGATTCTATAGGCGTTTTGTGAGAGATTTCAGCACCATTGCTGCACCTCTCAATGAGCTTACAAAGAAAGATGTGCCTTTTCTTTGGGGTACTACACAGGAAGAAGCCTTCACGGTATTGAAAGATAAGTTGACACATGCTCCTTTACTCCAACTTCCTGATTTTAATAAGACTTTTGAGCTTGAATGTGATGCTAGTGGAATTGGATTAGGAGGTGTGTTATTACAAGATGGCAAACCTGTTGCATACTTTTCTGAAAAATTGAGTGGGCCTAGTCTGAATTATTCTACTTATGATAAAGAATTATATGCTCTTGTTCGGACTTTAGAAACATGGCAACATTATTTATGGCCCAAAGAATTTGTTATACATTCTGATCATGAATCTTTGTGATAGAGGCGAGGGTCCCGATCTTTCGATGAGATGATGGATATCGCTTTGGTGGAAGTCGACTTTGACGATCCGACTACGAACGTGCGAGGACGTCGCGCCTTAGCAATCGCTAAACCAACTCCGAGAGGTTATTGACCACGCCGGAGCACGATCAACCTGACCACGAGGGTCTGTTTCCTGCGAGCAAACGAAGAACAAGCAAGAAACTAAGATTGCAATCTGGATATTGCGAATATAAGATGAAAGCTTTATTGATCAAGGTGGGGTTCTGTGACGCCTTTGTCTGGTCGTTGAACACAAACGAAGTACGCGAAGTTGCAGCTATGGCGAACTTTTAATCTAAACAAAACCCAAAGTCTAAACGATGCCCTAAGGGCTGTATGTATGGAGGAAGAGGGGGGAATTTCGTGGCCCTTGGTGGAGGGGTCCGAAATCAACCCTATCTCTTGTTTCCCCACACATACGGACTCTAAAAATAGCCTATACTTATGTATTTCGAAATTACATGGGCCTGGCCCAATAATAAGGTGACGCAGCACCTAAAATAGCCTCGGGACGAAATTTAGGAAGTGGCATCTTGTATATTTCGTCCAAGGCTTCATGCACCCATTATGGTGGCTTCAAAGTCCTGAAATCATCACTTGTAACTCTGTTCTTGTTCCCCTTGCGCATGCCATCATCTCCATGCTTGTTCTTGCTCCAATGTTCATCCTTCTCCAAGCTAGGCCCTTCATTTGTAAGCAAAACAAATGTATCCAATTTAGGCAGCATCATATTCTCATGAACATTAGAATCATTACCAAGAAACGAAAGTACCTGGTAATTTAGTTGGCGTGCACGAGCTCTAGTAATTGGTCCAGTATGTATAGCAGCAGGGGCTGTGGGTGTAACAATTGTATTGATGTCCTCATCAGGAAGTGCACCTTTTGCACCGACCGAGTATCTTTTCTTGGCTATGTTGTTACTCCACAGGGAATTGAAGTTGATAAAGCCAAGATTGAAGCTATTGAGAGTTGGCTGCAGCCCAAAACGGTCACACAAGTGAGGAGTTTTCTTGGCCTCGCTGGATTCTATAGGCGTTTTGTGAGAGATTTCAGCACCATTGCTGCACCTCTCAATGAGCTTACAAAGAAAGATGTGCCTTTTCTTTGGGGTACCGCACAGGAAGAAGCCTTCTCGGTATTGAAAGATAAGTTGACACATGCTCCTTTACTCCAACTTCCTGATTTTAATAAGACTTTTGAGCTTGAATGTGGTGCTAGTGGAATTGGATTAGGCGGTGTGTTATTACAAGATGGCAAACCTGTTGCATACTTTTCTGAAAAATTGAGTGGGCCTAGTCTGAATTATTCTACTTATGATAAAGAATTATATGCTCTTGTTCGGACTTTAGAAACATGGCAACATTATTTATGGCCCAAAGAATTTGTTATACATTCTGATCATGAATCTTTGAAACATATTAAAAGTCAAGCTAAACTAAATCGTAGACATGCTAAATGGGTTGAATTCATTGAGACTTTTTCTTATGTCATTAAACACAAGAAGGGAAAAGAAAATGTTATTGCTGATGCATTGTCTCGCCGCTATACTATGCTTTCACAACTTGACTTCAAAATATTTGGTTTGGAGACCATCAAAGATCAATATGTGCATGATGCTGATTTTAAAGATGTAATGCAGAATTGTAAAGAAGGAAGAATGTGGAACAAGTTCGTCGTTAACGATGGATTTGTGTTTCGTGCTAACAAGCTATGCATTCCAGCTAGCTCCGTTCATCTTTTGTTGTTGCAGGAGGCGCATGGAGGAGGATTAATGGGACACTTTGGCGTGAAGAAGACGGAGGACGTACTTGCTACACATTTCTTTTGGCCAAAGATGAGACGGGATGTTGAGCGTTTTATTGCTCGCTGCACTACATGTCAAAAAGCTAAGTCACGACTCAATCCTCATGGTTTATATATGCCTTTGCCTCTACCTAGTGTTCCTTGGGAGGATATATCTATGGACTTTGTTTTAGGTTTACCTCGAACAAAGAAGGGGAGGGATAGCATATTTGTTGTCGTGGATAGATTCTCAAAAATGGCACACTTTATACCATGTCATAAAAGCGATGATGCTGTTAATGTTGCTGATTTGTTCTTTCGTGAAATTATTCGCTTGCATGGTGTGCCAAATACTATTGTTTCAGATCGTGATACTAAATTTCTTAGCCACTTTTGGAGATGTTTATGGGCTAAGTTGGGGACTAAACTGCTTTTTAGTACTACTTGTCACCCCCAAACTGATGGACAAACTGAGGTAGTCAATAGAACGTTGTCTACTATGCTTAGGGCTGTTTTGAAGAATAATAAGAAAATGTGGGAGGAATGCTTGCCTCATATTGAATTTGCTTATAATCGTTCATTGCATTCTACTACTAAAATGTGCCCTTTTGAAGTTGTGTATGGTTTCCTACCTCGTGCACCTATTGATTTGTTGCCTCTTCCATCTTTAGAGAAGGTTAATTTTGATGCTAAACAACGTGCTGAATTGATTTTAAAAATGCATGAGTTAACTAAGGAAAACATTGAGCGTATGAATGCTAAATATAAATTGGCTGGAGATAAGGGTAGAAAACATGTTGTGTTTGCACCTGGAGATCTTGTTTGGTTATGATAGAGGCGAGGGTGTCCCGATCTTTTGATGAGATGATAACTATCGATTTGGTGGAGACGACTTTGACGATCCGACTACAAACGTGCACGACGTTGCGCCTTAGCAATCGCTAAACCAACTCCGAGAGGTTATTGACCACGCTGGAGCACGATCAACCTGACCACGAAGGTCTATTCCTGCAAGCAATCGAAGAACAAGCAAGAATATGATAAAGCAATCTGAATATTGCTAATATATATGAAGTATTAATAATGGTGGGGATCCGTAAGCGGTCTTGGTCTGGTCGTTGGACACAAACGAAGTACATGAAGTTGCACTGGCTAACTTTTAACTAAACAAATCCCAAGGAAAAAGCTACTAGATGGATCTACTTATATAGGAGCAAGGGATGGCGGCCAAGGAGGTCGGAGGACGTCCCAAGGCAGCCTAAAACTAACCCTAGGTCGTACAAGGCTCATGGGCCCAAGTGGAGGTGATGCAACACCTTTGGGCTTGTAGTTTGACTCAGATTCTGCTGCAACGTCAGATTGTTTCGTCCGTAACTCAACGCTCCTGACGAATTTGAAGGTGAATCCAATTGGGATGGAAAGAGCACGAAATCTGGTTTCCAACAAAAAAAGAATCACCCAATTCGGAGTCCGTATGAAAAAGTTGTTGGCGTTTTGAGTCAGGTATGTCTGTGCAGTCCGAATCTGAATCCAGAACGTGAGAGACTTGGACTCTATCTTCTCTTGGCCCAAAAGTGACATGAGAGGACTTTTTGAACACAACCTAAACATCTCCTTTTCCCTTATCTTCATATGTGGATTGTACAAATGTCCCATACACCTGCAATTAGACAAAACACAAAAGTGTGTGAAGTATTTTTGTTCTGGATAACATAAATAGACTATTGAATAGTTTGCATTAGAAATCACCTGACAAATATGCATGTATGCAATATTTTTGGTCGTATCCAAGGTAGTCATGTCCTCATCAGGTTACATTTGCGTAAGGATAGATTTCTTGATTTGCGCAAATCAAAGTTAATGCCACGTGTTGATGGTCCCTTTAAGGTGTTAGAGAAAATAAATGATAATGCATATAAACTTGAGCTGCCTGCAGATTTTGGGGTTAGTCCCACTTTTAACATTGCAGATTTCAAGCCTTATTTGGGTGAGGAAGATGAACTTCCGTCGAGGACGACTTCATTTCAAGAAGGGGAGGATGATGAGGACATCAATACAATTGTTACACCCACAGCCCCTGCTGCTATACATACTGGACCAATTACTAGAGCTTGTGCACGCCAACTAAATTACCAGGTACTTTCATTTCTTGGTAATGATTCTAATGTTCATGAGAATATGATGCTGCGTAAATTGGATACATTTGTTTTGCATACAAATGAAGGGCCTAGCTTGGAGAAGGATGAACATTGGAGCAAGAACAAGCATGGAGATGATGGCATGCGCAAGGGGAACAAGAACGGAGTTACAAGTGATGATTTCAGGACTTTGAAGCCACCATATGGGTGCATGAAGCCTTTGACGAAATATACAAGATGCCACTTCATAAATTTCGTCCCAAGGCTATTTTAGGTGCTGCGTCACCTTATTATTGGTCCAGGCCCATGTAATTTCGAAATACATAAGTATAGGCTATTTTTAGAGTACGTATGTGTGGGGAAACAAGAGATAGGGTTGATTTCGGACCCCTCCACCAAGGGCCACGAAATTCCCCCCTCTTCCTCCATATATACAGCCCTTAGGGCATCGTTTAGACTTCGGGTTTTGTTTAGATTAAAAGTTCGCCATAGCTGCAACTTCACGTACTTCGTTTGTGTTCAACGACCAGACAAAGGCGTCACAGAACCCCACCTTGATCAATAAAGCTTTCATCTTATATTCGCAATATCCAGATTGCAATCTCAGTTTCTTGCTTGTTCTTCGTTTGCTCGCAGGAAACAGACCCTCGTGGTCAGGTTGATCGTGCTCCGGCGTGGTCAATAACCTCTTGGAGTTGGTTTAGCGATTGCTAAGGCGCGACGTCCTCGCACGTTCGTAGTCGGATCGTTAAAGTCGACTGCCACCAAAGCGATATCCATCATCTCATCGAAAGACGGGACATCTTTGCCTCTATCATCTTCTCGCTCTCATTTGCGTATGTTAGTCACCATATATGCTAGTCGCTTGCTGCAGCTCCACCTCATACCTTTACCTTACCCATAAGCTTAAATAGTCTTTATCGCGAGGGTGCGAGATTGCTGAGTCCCCGTGACTCATAGATACTTCCAAAACCAGATTGCAGGTGCCGATGAGTCTGCGCAGATGACGCAACCTAGCTCAAGGAGGAGCTCGATGAAGATCTTGTCCTTTGTGTCGTTTCGTGTTAGTTGATCAGTAGTGGAGCCCAGTCGGGTCGATCGGGGACCTTGTCGCATTTGGGGTTCTTCTTTTATTTTGGTTCCGTAGTCGGACCTTGATTGTATTTGGATGTTGTAATGCTTTATTCATGTAATTGTGTGAAGTGGCGATTGTAAGCCAACTATGTATCTTTTCCCTTATTGTAGTACATGGGTTGTTTGCGAAGATTACCTCACTTGTGACATCGCTTTCAATGCGGTTATGCCTCTAAGTCGTGCTTCGACACGTGGGAGATATAGCCGCATCGAGGGCGTTACACATAGTGTCCTGGTCCTCCGCAGGTGAAGCAAGTTCCTGAGGTAGGACGTGGACCTACTTTGGCAAGTGGTCCACTAATAGGCCTGGGTGGAGCACGTTGCTGAGCTGGGTGAGGCGCCACATCAGATGGCCTCGGTGTATATCTAGGTGGAAGAGCTGAGTTCGGGATCCAAATCCGTCGCTTCTGAGAGCCAGAGCGGGACGAAGAACCCATATCACGGTTGTGCTTACGAGACTCCTCGTAAGTGAGCTGAGCTGTCTCTGCATTAATGGCCTTGTTCACAAGAGCCTGGAAAGTATCATAATGATGCATGTGGAGATCACGACGCAACTTAGGGTTGAGACCCTTCCGGAACCTAGCTTTCTTCTTGGCGTCCGTGGACACTTCTTCTGTAGCATAGCGGGTGAGGTTTCCAAACTCTCTACTGTAAGCATCAACAGGCAGCTTACCTTGGGTAAAACTACAGAACTCTTCCCTCTTGCGGTCGGAGCCTGAGGAATGTGGTGCTCACAAAAAGCCTCGGTGAAATCCCTCCAGGTAGGAATCTGGCCAGCTGGAAGCATAGCCTCATAGCTCTGCCACCAAATACTAGCAAGACCATCCAGGTGATAGGTAGCATAGGTGACCTTGTCACCTTCAGCCACGTTCGTAGAACATAGCTCAAGAGTGATGCTTCGGAGCCAGTCATCTGCATCGAGTGGCTCAATGTAATGATGGAAGGTGGGTGGTTTCAGACCAATGAAGTCGGTGATGGAAACCAACTTCTTACGCTGATGTGTGGTGTTCTGCTCCATCTATGCCAGCAAGCGATTAGTCTCACGCTTGTTCCTCTCGGATGCTAACAAGAGTTCTGCCATCAAAGGCTGGTCAGGAGGATCCTCATCCCTACCATCTCCGTGGTTCTTGCTATGAGCAACTGAACCTCGGTTAGCAGACGACATCCTGGCATAGAAACCAAGGAAACAAGGATGGAATTAGCATCGACATAAGGATGCGGAATGTAATGCAAAAGCATTGGAAACTCTTGAAGTCCTAGGACAATTCTGGCAACATAACGGCTGTGAATGCTCAAAAGGATTTTGAGACATTCATCAAAGGAATAGCATAATCAATCAGCATCATAATATCAAGGTTCTAGGTCAAACTGATGACACACGTAAGTAGTAGAACTATACGGAGACACAACCCAACAATCCTAAGAATTTACGGTTTAGTAACACGTCATCCTGAGAGATAGAGGAGAAGCCTAGGCCTTAACCCTTGTAGAAAAGAAGAGGCTGACTCAGAAAGAATGACATGAGGTAAAGGAGTAAAAAGAGCCTTATGTTCCCTTCCACAATCAATTGCCTTATATAACTAAAGCATATCTAGACTCAACTTCGACCAGTTTGGCTTGGTAATCCTACAGTCAGTCAAGCTCTGATACCAACGCTGTCGGGACCCCGATCCTAGGTCACACCGATCTAGCATGTAACACATCATATCACTTTGCGGCCTCACGCACGGTATTCCCACGGGTGCCACCTTACCTGGCCCGGGACCGTTTGCGCCTTTTGGCTCACGTATATGATAGTGTCGCTAGCATCCATATGACAGAGAACCCGGGCCGACATGACTAGTCGTGAACCCAAAGTGGCACTAACTTACAGGGACAAGCATACATGAATCAACCTCGAGCATGTCGGTCAACAGTGTACAAATCCGGGCTGTAGCAACTGGGCTAACAGGACTCCGGGAACCCGGGCTGTAGCAGGCTAATAGGACTCCGGATGTCTCCGCGTGACATTTCCCCGAAGGGACAGACACAAGAACGAAGTGACTCACATGCCGGCCAGTCTAAGTGTTCCGGAGCAGTAGTACTGGGCTAGCAGGACTCCGGTAAACCGGGCTGTAGCGGACTACCAAGGCTCAGTGGAATCACTAGACTACATTTCCCCATAAGAGAGGCTACCAAGGATAAACAACTAGATTGTCGGATCCCACACGTAGCAATACACGTTACACGTACGCATAACATGCAAGTATGTGTTGTACAACATGGCATCACAACATAACTCAAACTCATATAGATAAAGACCCAGAAGAGCCACATAGCACTCAATACAAACAGGGGTCTGATGACCCATCATTCAGAGCATACAAGCAATGGAAGCATTACATGTCTGAGTACAGACAACTAAAAAAGGAAAAGACTAAGAAGCTTGACTAAACACGACCCTCCCAAGGGTACAAGATAGTAGCTGGGATACAAGCTACTCGTCGAAGTCACTAGTGTAACCAACTGCAAAACACAAATAAGCAAACATGAGTACGAAGGTACTCAGCAAGTCTTACATAAGAACTATCTACATATGCAACATTGTCAACAAAGAGGGTGGTGGAGTTTAACAGCAGCAAGCCAGCTTTGACTCAGTGGCTAACCTATACTACGAGTATTAGAAACTTCTTTGAGGTGAGAAGATGCACACGAGTCCACATATACACCATATCAATACTCCACTATGGATCCGTTCCCGTCTCCCTACGAGAAGGCCATCCATAGCACTCACGCTTATCTTGCGTATTTTAGATTATCCACTTCAAGTTGTCTATGTACTACATAAGTCCTCCAAGTTTCCATATCCGAGGAAAACGGCTATTCGAATAGATAATGTTAACCCTACAGGGGTGTACTTCTTCACACACGCTCTCGCCACTTATCGCCCTATACACGTCATGTACCTCGGCAACCTTCAACTTGAAGCCGGGTGAGGGTGTCGGCCACGACCTCACTAACCACACAAGTCTCTCGTCCAGGTTTATCGCCTATTCGAGTTCCATCCGCAAGGAGTTCCGACCGAAGTCTCCAGTACAGCCCCAACCGATGTGTGCAGGGTTCCCAAGCCCACCATCCGGGTGCCACTTGGTACACCATGCCACGGTGCCTAGTCTGTCCCAAGCCCGTCCCGTCAGACACCACCTGGTAGACAAGTAGCACTACCTACAAACGCCAGAAACTAGTTGCAACTCCTGGACAGAGATCAAGTGGATTAATAAGCCGAGAGGGGCCGGATAACCGAAACCCAATGTGTGGTAGTAACTGGACTTGGATAACATACACAGAACTCAGTTCTTAGGGACAGTTCCAATGAGACAACCCACCATGTACTCCTACATGGCCTCTCATCGCTACCTTTACCAATATGTGTTCACACACTTAGCCTTTATCGATAGGACATGTTCACCATTCCGATTCATTCCCGATGAATCAGACCTGACACAACTTTAAGCATAGCTGGCATAAAGAAAACAAGCATGGATGAGTAGGCACATCAAGGCTCAAGCAACTCCTACTCATGCTAGTGGGTTTCAACTATTTACTATGGCAATGACAGGTCATGCAGAGGCAGAAAAATAGCAGTTGAATCATTGTTGTCCTAATGTAGTATAAGGAGCAGGAGCGAGAGAGTGGGATTTATCGAAATGCTCAAGGGGTTTTGCTTGCGTGATAGACGACGAAGGGGCACTGCTCCTCTGACAGGTACTCGGGAACACCTTCCAGAGTGGAACCTATCGAGAAGAAACGCTGCCGGCAATCAATACACAAACAAATGGAACAATATGATGCATGAAAATGACATGTGCAAATGCTAGTGTCTGGGCTAATGCAAGATGCTACCAAGTTGGTTGGAGCCCATTTGAATCAAAGATTCAAATGTAATTCAAAATGAAGCATTTAAAATGCCCATATTATGTTTTCACTTATAAAGCATGTATAAGTTGTTTTTTCATGCATTTAACCGGTGTAAATGGATTCCTTGCATTTTTCTGATAATTTTTCATATATAAATTATTTCATTCTGAGCTACGGTTGAATTACTATGATTTTTAGAAGTTTTAGCTATTTTCTGGAATTTTCTGAATAAGAATAAATCCAGAAAAAGAGTTACTGCATCAGCATTGCGTCATGCTGACCTCGGCAGGTCAACAACAGCGGTCTAGGTCAAACCTGACCAGTGGGGTCCACTGGTCAGTGACACAGTGTTGTTCAGTGTCAATGACAGGTGGGGCCCGGTCAACGTGTGACATGGCCAGGTCAAACTGACCGGTGGGGCTCGTGGGGGGGTTAATTTAATCTAAACGCAAATAAAACCCGGTTAGTTAGGACGTGGGGCCCAGCGGTTAGTGGGTCAGGGGGGTTAAATTAGTGGATCATTAGCCACTAAATGATGCCCACATCACCTAAACGGCGATTAGCCGCCGGTGCTAAGCAGGACGCGATGGCGCTCCTTGCCCGGGCGACTCCAGCGACGAGAGCGTGCGCGGCTGGGCTCTACGGGTGCAGCGCGACGAGGCGCGTCGGGTGGTGGCATCGAGGCGGCTAGAGGTGGAGCGAAGCGATGGCAATGGTGACAAGCGCGGCGGCCGGAACTACTGCCTGCACGGGCGCGGTGCTAGACCAAGCATGCGAGCGTGCAAAGGGGCTGGGCAGCCTCCTGGAGGCACCAGGAGCATATGCGGTGCAAGGGCACGGCTAGGTCGAGCCTAGGCCACGGTGGCGACATCGCCGGCAGAGCCAAGCTCTCGGGCTCGATGGGAACGGCGGCTAGAGAGGAAATAGAGTACGGGGAGAGAGGGGATAAGCAAAGGAGCTCACAGCACGTCGAATGGAGCCGTTTGCGAGCTCGGGGAGGCACTAGAGCGAGTGGGGCAATGAGGGGGATCTCTGGCGGCCAGAGATGGAAACAAAGACGGTGGCGTCGCTTCAGGCGTTCCGCGGGCGCGTGACTCAGTGGAGAGAGCGAGGGCATTGAGGCGAAGCTCGTGGGCACGTCTGGGAGGCGAGGGGAAGGCGGTGGCTGCGTCTTCGGCGAGCGACGGCGACGAGCATACTCAGGTGCGTGCGAGAGAGAGAGAACAGAGGAGGGGAAGGAGCTCGAGGGAGTGAGCGAGAGGGACCAGGGGGTGCGTGGCGACGTCCTAGGCATCGAGGCAGCGGCGGGAAGCAAGAGGTGGCGAGGCGCGTGCTCACGCGCGGCGGCCACACGCCTGCTGTCCTCTTGGCGGGAGGTAGGCGGTGACTGGCAGAGGCCTGTGGGCTGGGCCTCTGCTGGGCCGGCTGGGGGTGCCAGGTAAGCCAGGTAAGTTTTCCCTTTTTTGTTTTCTTTTCTATTTCTGACACTTGTTTTTGATTTAAAATAAATACTGGAAAAATTCTAAAAATGTTGGGATTCCTTATGACCACTAGTTATAATATACCAGAGGCCCTCACCAAATTCCAACATTTTTGGAGCCTTTAAAATATTTATATTATTTTAAACATGATAGAGGCGAGGGTCCTGATGTTTCGATGAGATGGTGGTTATCGTTTTCTGTGGGAGTCGACTTTGACGATCCGACTACGAACGTGCGAGACATCGCGCCTTAGCAATCGCTAAACCAACTTCCGAGGGTTATTGACCAGGCCGGAGCACGATCAACCTGACCATGAGGGTCTGTTTCCTGCGAGCAAACGAAGAACAAGCAAGTGATAGAGGCAAAGGTGTCCCGTCTTTCGATGAGATGATGGATATCGCTTTGGTGGCAGTCGACTTTGACGATCCGACTACGAACGTGTGAGGACGTCGCGCCTTAGCAATCGCTAAACCAACTCCGAGAGGTTATTGACCATGCCGGAGCACGATCAACCTGACCAAGAGGGTCTGTTTCCTACGAGCAAACGAAGAACAAGCAAGAGACTGAGATTGCAATCTGGATATTGCGAATATAAGATGAAAGCTTTATTGATCAAGGTGGGGTTCTGTGACGCCTTTGTCTGGTCGTTGAACACAAACGAAGTACGTGAAGTTGCAGCTATGGCAAACTTTTAATCTAAACAAAACCCGAAGTCTAAACGATGCCCTAAGGGCTGTATATATGGAGGAAGAGGGGGGGAATTTCGTGGCCCTTGGTGGAGGGGTCCGAAATCAACCCTATCTCTTGTTTCCCCACACATACGTACTCTAAAAATAGCCTATACTTATGTATTTCGAAATTACATGGGCCTGGCCCAAAAATAAGGTGACGCAGCACCTAAAATAGCTTCGGGACGAAATTTATGAAGTGGCATCTTGTATATTTCGTCCAAGGCTTCATGCATCCATTATGGTGGCTTCAAAGTCCTGAAATCATCACTTGTAACTCCGTTCTTGTTCCCCTTGCGCATGCCATCATCTCCATGCTTGTTCTTGCTCCAATGTTCATCCTTCTCCAAGCTAGGCCCTTCATTTGTAAGCAAAACAAATGTATCCAATTTAGGCAGCATCATATTCTCATGAACATTAGAATCATTACCAAGAAACGGAAGTACCTGGTAATTTAGTTGGCATGCACGAGCTCTAGTAATTGGTCCAGTATGTATAGCAGCAGGGGCTGTGGGTGTAACAATTGTATTGATGTCCTCATCATCCTCCCCTTCTTGAAATGAAGTCTTCCTCGACGGAAGTTCATCTTCCT
Organism: Triticum dicoccoides; assembly: GCF_002162155.2. NCBI lineage: Eukaryota > Viridiplantae > Streptophyta > Magnoliopsida > Poales > Poaceae > Triticum > Triticum dicoccoides. The sequence continues at coordinate 301,283,655 of NC_041382.1, read as the reverse complement.
CACCCAAATAAGGCTTCAAATCTGCAATGTTAAAAGTGGGACTAACCCCAAAATCTGCAGCAGCTCAAGTTTATATGCATCATCATTTATTTTCTCTAACACCTTAAAGGGACCATCAGCACGTGGCATTAACTTTGATTTGCGCAAATCAGGAAATCTATCCTTACGCAAATGTAACCAAACAAGATCTCCAGGTGCAAACACAACATGTTTTCTACCCTTATCTCCAGCAAGTTTATATTTAGCATTCATACGCTCAATATTTTCCTTAGTTAACTCATGCATTTTTAAAATCAATTCAGCACGTTGTTTAGCATCAAAATTAACCTTCTCCGAAGATGGAAGAGGCAACAAATCAATAGGTGCACGAGGTAGGAAACCATACACAACTTCAAAAGGGCACATCTTAGTAGTAGAATGTAATGAACGATTATTAGCAAATTCAATATGAGGCAAGCATTCCTCCGACATTTTCTTATTATTCTTCAAAACAGCCCTAAGCATAGTAGACAATGTTCTATTGACTACTTCAGTTTGTCCATCAGTTTGGGGGTGACAAGTAGTACTAAAAAGCAGTTTAGTCCCCAACTTAGCCCATAAACATCTCCAAAAGTGGCTAAGAAATTTAGTATCACGATCTGAAACAATAGTATTTGGCACACCATGCAAGCGAATAATTTCACGAAAGAACAAATCAGCAACATTAACAGCATCATCGCTTTTATGACATGGTATAAAGTGTGCCATTTTTGAGAATCTATCCACGACAACAAATATGCTATCCCTCCCCTTCTTTGTTCGAGGTAAACCTAAAACAAAGTCCATAGATATATCCTCCCAAGGAACACTAGGTACAGGCAAAGGCATATATAAACCATGAGGATTGAGTCGTGACTTAGCTTTTTGACATGTAGTGCAGCGAGCAATAAAACGCTCAACATCCCGTCTCATCTTTGGCCAAAAGAAATGTGTAGCAAGTACGTCCTCCGTCTTCTTCACGCCAAAGTGTCCCATTAATCCTCCTCCATGCGCCTCCTGCAACAACAAAAGACGAACGGAGCTAGCTGGAATGCATAGCTTGTTAGCACGAAACACATATCCATCGTTAACGACGAACTTGTTCCACATTATTCCTTCTTTACAATTCTGCATTACATCTTTAAAATCAGCATCATGCACATATTGATCTTTGATGGTCTCCAAACCAAATATTTTGAAGTCAAGTTGTGAAAGCATAGTATAGCGGCGAGACAATGCATCAGCAATAACATTTTCTTTTCCCTTCTTGTGTTTAATGACATAAGGAAAAGTCTCAATGAATTCAACCCATTTAGCATGTCTATGATTCAGTTTAGCTTGACTTTTAATATGTTTCAAAGATTCATGATCAGAATGTATAACAAATTCTTTGGGCCATAAATAATGTTGCCATGTTTCTAAAGTCCGAACAAGAGCATATAATTCTTTATCATAAGTAGAATAATTCAGACTAGGCCCACTCAATTTTTCAGAAAAGTATGCAACAGGTTTGCCATCTTGTAATAACACACCGCCTAATCCAATTCCACTAGCATCACATTCAAGCTCAAAAGTCTTATTAAAATCAGGAAGTTGGAGTAAAGGAGCATGTGTCAACTTATCTTTCAATACCGAGAAGGCTTCTTCCTGTGCGGTACCCCAAAGAAAAAGGCACATCTTTCTTTGTAGGCTCATTGAGAGGTGCAGCAATGGTGCTGAAATCTCTCACAAAACGCCTATAGAATCCAGCGAGGCCAAGAAAACTCCTCACTTGTGTGACTGTTTTGGGCTGCGGCCAACTCTCAATAGCTTCAATCTTGGCTTTATCAACTTCAATTCCCTGTGGAGTAACAACATAGCCAAGAAAAGATACTCGGTCGGTGCAAAAGGTGCACTTCCCAAGGTTACCAAACAAATGTGCATCATGTAGAGCAATAAAAACAGCACGTAAATGTTCCAAATGTTCTTCCAAAGATCTGCTATAAATCAATATGTCATCAAAGTAAACTACCACAAATCGTCCAATGAAAGCACGTAAAACTTCGTTCATTAATCTCATGAAAGTACTAGGTGCATTAGTTAACCCAAAAGGCATGACTAACCACTCATATAATCCAAACTTAGTTTTAAATGCTGTTTTCCATTCATCTCCCAATTTCATACGAATTTGATGGTATCCACTACGCAAATCAACTTTGGAGAATATTGTAGAGCCACTCAATTCATCAAGCATATCATCGAGCCTAGGAATAGGATGACGATAAAGAATAGTAATATTATTAATGCCTCTACAATCAACACACATACGTGATGTACCATCCTTTTTCGGCACTAGAATAATAGGAACAACACAAGGACTAAGGGATTCGCGTATATAACCTTTGTCGAGAAGCTCTTGTACTTGACGCATAATCTCCTTCGTCTCCTCTGGATTGGTACGGTATGGTGCACGGTTTGGCAGTGAAGCACCGGGAATTAAGTCAATCTGATGCTCAATCCCTCGAATAGGCGGTAATCCCGGTGGCACGTCTTGTGGAAAGACGTCAGCGAACTCCTGCAAAATGTTAGTGATAGCAGGAGGCAAAGAGGAAGGCATGTCCTCGAATGAAAATAATGCCTCTTTGCACACAAAAGCATAGCAAACAGATTTGCTGAAATCTAGCTCATCAATATCAGATTTGGTGGCAAATAAACATGCACTTCTCAATTTAATTTCAGAAGCAACACTAGATGGTTTATTATTAGGCTTCATTTGTTGCTCAAATTCTTTTGCCACAATCTGATTTTCACTCTTATTCTTCTCCTGTTTTGCTTTATTAGCTCTATTAATATCATCTTTCAAAATGGAATCAGGAGTCATAGGAAGCAAAGTAATATTTTTATCCTTATGAACAAGAGTATAGTGATTGTTTCTACCATGGTGTACAGAGTTTTTATCAACTTGCCATGGTCTACCAAGTAATAAGGAACATGCTTGCATAGGTACCACATCACAATCAACATAATCAGCATATGTAGAGATACTAAAATGCACACGAACAGTACGTGTTACCTTAACCTTGCCGCTGTTGTTGAACCATTGGATGTAGTAAGGATGTGGATGTGGTCTTGTGGTGAGAGAAAGCTTCTCCACCATCTCCATGCTAGCCAAGTTGTTGCATCTCCCTCCGTCTATTATGACGCGCACAGAACGTTCCTTCACAACTCCCTTGATATGGAACAAATTGTGACTCTGATTTTGCTCAGCTTGTGTGACCTGCACACTCAAAACACGTTGAGCAACTAAACATTCATACCTGTCAGCGTCTTCACGAGCCATGTATTGCGTCTCATGATCAGAATCATCTCCACCATGTTCTTCACGTGTAATAAGAGCCAAAGTCTCCTCATCATAGTCACTAGCGGACTCATATCCACCATCTGCGGTAGCAATCATCACACGCGGAGATTTGCATTCTCTCGCATAATGACCTCCTCCCTTACAACGACGACAAATAATATCACTTGTGTGCCTTGTTGATGCCATGGAAGAAGAAGAACTCTGTGCAGGCCCAGCAGGTGCGCTCTTGGCAGATAATGGTGGTTGTGCCTGTTTTCTTGTATCACGACTGGAGGAGGCACCTGATTGAGGTGCTGGTGCAGTTGAAGTAGAAGATGCACGCGGTGTCCATGATGAAGGTCGGCCTGCAGAAAAGTTAGATCGCGCCAATGCTTGTCGATCCTGCACTTCACGTTCAGCTTTACAAGCAAGATGGAATATTAGTATACTCCTTATAGTCTAGAATGGTCTGAATCTCTCTATTTAATCCACCCAGAAAACGTGCAAGCATAGCTTCATTCTCCTCAACAATACCACATCTAATAATGCCAGTTTGTAATTCCTGATAATATTCTTCTACAAAATTTTTCCCTTGTCTTAAACGCTGCAATTTTTGAAGCAATTCACGTTGATAATATGGTGGAACCCAACGCGTACGCATAGCAGTTTTCAAAGCAGCCCAAGTAGTTGGAATAGGATATAATCTACAATGTTCAGACCACCATACACATGCAAAACTAGTGAAAGCACAAACAGCAGCAGCAACCCGTCTCTCCTCGGGATATTGTAAACATGTAAAACGTTGTTCAGTTTCTAACTCCCAAGTAAGATATATATTAGGAACATATCTACCCTCAAGTGGTGGAATATTCAATTTCAGTTTAGGAATATGCACATCATCTCGTACCTGAGGTGGTGGTGCAGGCCTACCATTACGAATATATACCTGAGGTCGACCTGCTGGTGGTGGTGCTGGTGGGTGCACATAGTTCTGATTTTGATCAACCTCATCCTCATAATCGCCCGCATTGTCATCATCCTCCTGGGTACCAGCAGCAGCAGTAGCAGGAGCCAAAGAAGCATCAATAACAGGAACAGCAGCACCAGAAGTTTGGCCATCCTCAACAGGAACACGCTTCGCTCGTCCATACTGATTCGGAAGGATGCGTTGTTGTTGGTGTTGCAGAGGTGCGATAGGTGCAGCCGGCGGTGTTGGTGGTAAACGCGCGAGCAATTCATTAAACTTTCTATCAAGCTTTGTTTCAAACGTCTTCTTCATGCCATCTATCTTCTCCATGGCCTCGTCAAATCTGTTTAGCACATCTTGCACCTGTCCACTCATCATTTGCTGAAATTTATCATGTAGCTGTTTGTTCGTCAGGTTCTCCCAATCAGTCTCATCGGCTTGTGATCCTACCATGGTTGGCAGCAAATAGAAACACACAAGAATATGATCCTACAGACTACTAAGAAGTGGTGGTGGTGTATCACAAACCCGTCAAGCAAAACACAAATTCTTATTAGTTCTTACCCAGCAGCAGGCGGTGATCGGCAACCGTTGTAGTCAAAACTCTCAAAGCTTGGATAGAGCGATTACCAGGGAGAGTCAAATGCACGACGTAGATGTATGTGGAGCTGGGAAGGCTTATAATATGGTAGCAAGAAGGGTCAGCAATAATCAATTCAGAGATGCAAAGTTGAATAAACGCTCAACGACAGTACTGTCCTCGTCCTAGGCTAGACCGTGCTAGAGACGCGAGCCTAGAACACTAACAAAATCACAGCGCTGCACGTAAACAAGGAAAAAGCACACTCTGGAATTTTTTTTTCGCTCTTTTTTTTTGCGCTCTTTTTTTTGCGCTGTTTTTTTTGCGAAAAATCACTATAATGGCGAGTGTCTCAAAACTCTTCCTAGGTCAAACTGACAGGATGGGCACGAAATTTTTTTGACCAAATTTTTTTTTCGTTTTTTCGACTGCCCGGACCCAAAAACTAGAAACAGGTCAAAAAAAAACTTCCTATAATGGCACCTGTCTCAAAACACTCAGAAACACCTAAAAATAGGATAGCCAAAATATTTTCGAAAAATGCGTTTTCGAAAAATTTTGGGCCTAAACGGAGGGTGGTTTCCGGACTCTTTTTTTTCGAAACCTACTCCGGCAAGGAAACACGAATCGGAATCTAGATGGATCTCAAAAACACACCTAATATGCAAGGAACTTGGATTGGTGGTGGATATATGGTGGTGGTATATGGCAGCGGTGGCAATATATGGGTATGGATCGGTGGTGGTATATGGATACGGATTGGTGGTGGTATATGGATAAGGATTCGGAGCGGTGGTGGTAGGTGACAGGGGCGATGATGATGGTGCGGTGGCGGCGTGACAACTTATGACCAGAACTCGAAACTCTAAAAGACTAACGCTAAGACCAGCAACTAGACACGACGATGCAACCGCAAATTCAACAAAGCAAAACCCTAAAAAGATTATGCAAAGGCTCAGATTGGTTCGGATATGATGAACTAACCCTAATTTTTTTGGCTTTTTCGTGGACTGTAGCTATGAAGAACAGACTCGATCTAAACTACGAAAAACTGTAAAATCTCACCGAGCAACCTGGAAATCTGATACTACTTGATAGAGGCAAAGGTGTCCCGTCTTTCGATGAGATGATGGATATCGCTTTGGTGGCAGTCGACTTTGACGATCCGACTACGAACGTGCGAGGACGTCGGGCCTTAGCAATCGCTAAACCAACTCCGAGAGGTTATTGACCACGCCGGAGCACGATCAACCTAACCACGAGGGTCTATTTCCTGCGAGCAAACGAAGAACAAGCAAGAGACTGAGATTGCAATCTGGATATTGCGAATATAAGATGAAAGCTTTATTGATCAAGGTGGGGTTCTGTGACGCCTTTGTCTGGTCGTTGAACACAAACGAAGTACGTGAAGTTGCAGCTATGGCGAACTTTTAATCTAAACAAAACCCAAAGTCTAAACGATGCCCTAAGGGCTGTATATATGGAGGAAGAGGGGGGGAATTTCGTGGCCCTTGGTGGAGGGGTCCGAAATCAACCCTATCTCTTGTTTCCCCACACATACGTACTCTAAAAATAGCCTATACTTATGTATTTCGAAATTACATGGGCCTGGCCCAAAAATAAGGTGACGCAACACCTAAAATAGCTTCGGGACGAAATTTATGAAGTGGCATCTTGTATATTTCGTCCAAGGCTTCATGCATCCATTATGGTGGCTTCAAAGTCCTGAAATCATCACTTGTAACTCCGTTCTTGTTTCCCTTGCGCATGCCATCATCTCCATGCTTGTTCTTGCTCCAATGTTCATCCTTCTCCAAGCTAGGCCCTTCATTTGTAAGCAAAACAAATGTATCCAATTTAGGCAGCATCATATTCTCATGAACATTAGAATCATTACCAAGAAATGAAAGTACCTGGTAATTTAGTTGGCGTGCACGAGCACTAGTAATTGGTCCAGTATGTATAGCAGCAGGGGCTGTGGGTGTAACAATTGTATTGTTGTCCTCATCAACAAGAAACCGAGATTGCAATCTGGATATTGCGAATATAAGATGAAAGCTTTATTGATCAAGGTGGGGTTCTGTGACGTCTTGGTCTGGTCGTTGGACACAAACGAAGTACGCGAAGTTGCAGCTATGGCGAACTTTTGATCTAAACAAAACCCAAGGAAAAAGCTACTAGATGGATCTACTTATATAGGAGCAAGGGGTGGCGGCCAAGGAGGTGGGAGGACGTCCCAAGGCAGCCTAAAACTAACCCTAGGTCGTACAAGGCTCATGGGCCCAAGTGGAGGTGATGCAACACCTTTGGGCTTGTAGTTTGACTCGGATTCTGCTGCAACATCAGATTGTTTCGTCCGTAACTCAACGCTCCAGACGAATTTGAAGGTGAATCCAATTGGGTTGGAAAGATAACGAAATCTAGTTTCCAACAAAGAAAGAATCACCCACTTCGGAGTCCGTATGAAAAAGTTGTTGGTGTGTTGAGTCAGGTATGTCTGTGCAGTCCGAATCTGAATCCAGAATGTGAGAGACTTGGACTCTATCTTCTCTTGACCCAAAAGTGACGTGAGAGGACTTTTTGAACACAACCTAAACTTCTCCTTTTCCCTTATCTTCATATGTGGAATGTACAAATGTCCCATACACCTGCAATTAGACAAAACACCAAAGTGTGTGAAGTATTTTTGTTCTCGATAACATAAATAGATTATTGAATAGTTTGCATTAGAAATCACCTGACAAATATGCATGTATGCAATATTTTTGGTCGTATCCAAGGTAGTCATGTCCTCATCCTCCCCTTTTTGAAAACAAAGCCGTCCTCGGCGTTGCTTAATCTGAAATGTGGCTAACAAAAGAGACAAGGTGTGCATGTTGTATATGTATATGTCATCCAGTTTAACTTCCCTTGATTTTTGCACGTATGACACATGTATACATGAGTAACTTTCATAGTTCATAAAAACTAAAGCCAAAAAATTATCACAAGAAGTAGAAGGCATGAAAATATTAGAACTCAGTTTGCACATATAAGTGAAGCTCTTATTCATTTCAAAAGATTCGCAATGTTCATCATTAAACCATCCCAACTTTGGTGAATAAACCTTACTTGCATCAAATTTACATGCTACAACATGCTTAAATAAGCAAACATGCAATAAGTCATTGGACACAGAATCATCACCAAGATTGGAGGCCATATCAAAATGATTAAACATTAGTTCTTTTGCATCAACAGTTAATTCAATGGGTGCACTCAAAATTTTTGATATTTCAGTTGTTTGATCACATGATGCATTGATGACAGTAACAAGAGTCTCTAAAATAGGTGGTGTGCTCAAATCAATAGGTAACTCAACACATGATGCATTCAAGTTAACTAGGCATGCTTCATTCTCATGTGAAGTTATATCATCAATACCTTTACTGTTACCTCGCAGAGATGTAGCTGATGTAGGTACGGACGTTGACAATGTATCATACTCTTGAGATGATATCGCGCTCACAATCCGAGGTGGGGCTGCTCTAGTAGGTGGAATAGTGGAGTAACCAACCGGCGGTGGTGAGCATGAACTGGAATAGTAGTTGTTGTAGTCACCCAATGCATCCTCCTATATCTGTCTCTCAAAGGTACAAGCACGGACATACATACCTGTAATGCAACGAGGAATATACTGAAATCTTGCCTGAATATCATGGTTCAAACCACCAAAAAATCTATTCATTGTATCATCCTCAGATTCTTCTATGTCACAATGATGCATATAAGATTTGAACTCTTGGTAGTAAGCATGAACAGTGTTACTGCCCTGTTTAATTGCTCCAATTTGCGACGCAATTCACGACAATAGTAAGGAGGAAAACATTGTTGTCTCATTACAGCTTTCAAAACTTTCCAAGTTGTGGGTTGGTTATCAATGTTTTTCTTACAATGTACACTCCACCAAACAGAAGCAAAACTAGTGAATGCTCTAATGGTAGCTCGTACTCTCTCAAGTTCAGAAAAATCATGGTGACTAAAAACTTGTTCTACTTCAAGCTCCCAAGCTAGATAAATAGCAGGATTAAATCTACCCTCAAATGATGGTAAAGAGATAACCTGACCATATGCTTGTGTGTTGTCCCAACTCTCGTGATGGTGAAGATGTGTCCGTCGTGCAAGAACTTCTATCTCTAGAACCTATCATGATTAGTAGAAACAAGAACCAAAAATCGAGAATAATGTTCCTATGAACTACTAGGATGTGGTTGTAAAGTGCTCACAGTAAAGCAAATATCAATATCTTACAAGTTCTTACCATGCGGCAGGTGGTGATAGGCAACCAGCGGTGTCAAATAACTCCGAAGATTGTGTAAAACGATTGCCAGGGGAACGTACGTGTACACGGTGTAGAAATATGTGGAGCTGGGTTGGCTATATATGGTAGCAAAAGATTAGCAATAATCAATTCAGAGATGCAATGTTGAATAAACGCTCAACGACGGTACTGTGCTGGTCCTAGGCTAGACCAAACTAGAGACGCGAGCCTAGAACACTAATGAGGTCACGTCATAGCACAACTAGCATCAATAAAGGATATGAAGTAGCTCTGGATAGCAAGATATAAGTGAAGATCAAAATAGCAGTAGAGCTATTTAGAAGCTGATGTTAAGGTGCCAAATACTGAACTAGCTTCTGCAACTATTTAGATGCGGCTCGTCGCTAGCTTTCATTTGAGTACTCGCGGAGCCAAAACAGACTTCATATGAGGAAGTTATGCCTGTTTTACCGAACAGTGCACAAAATAGATTCCAATCCGAATTCAACTACGAGATTGAGTCTAGATAGATTCGAATTTTGTTTTTTTTCTCCTCTCTTTTTTTTCTCACACTTTTTTTCTTTTCCTTTCTTTTTTTTCTCTGACTTTTTTTTCTTTTTTTTCTCTCGTTTTTTCTCTCTTTTTTTCTCCCTCTTTCCAAAACAAACTAGATAAGATACAGATTGGATCAAGCGAAGATGTGAACGATCTCAACTATTATTATGACAATGAATTGTGGGTAGCACGTGGTGGAAATTGATGGATGGGTGGTGGACAACGGAAGAGATAATGATGCAGCGGTGGCGTGACTCTAAACGAAACTCGAAACTCTAAACGAACTAGACACTAAGACCAGCAACTCGACACGGCGATGCAACCGATAATTCAACTATGCAAGCAATGAAAAGAAAATTGCAAAGGCTCAGACTGGCTTGGACCAAGGATGAATAGATCTAACTCTTTTTTGTGGCTTTTTCTTGGACAATAGGTAAGAAAATAAATCTAATCTAGGAAAACTGGAAATTCTCACCAAGCAACCTGAAAACTGATACCACTTGATAGAGGCGAGGGTCCCGATGTTTCGATGAGATGGTGGCTATCGTTTTCTGTGGGAGTCGACTTTGACGATCCGACTACGAACGTGCGAGACGTCGCGCCTTAGCAATCGCTAAACCAACTTCCGAGGGTTATTGACCACGCCGGAGCACGATCAACCTGACCACGAGGGTCTGTTTCCTGCGAGCAAACGAAGAACAAGCAAGAAACTGAGATTGCAATCTGGATATTGCGAATATAAGATGAAAGCTTTATTGATCTAGGCGGGATTCTGTGACGTCTTGGTCTGGTCGTTGGACACAAACGAAGTACGCGAAGTTGCAGCTATGGCGAACTTTTGATCTAAACAAAACCCAAGGAAAAAGCTACTAGATGGATCTACTTATATAGGAGCAAGAGGTGGCGGCCAAGGAGGTGGGAGGACGTCCCAAGGCAGCCTAAAACTAACCCTAGGTCGTACAAGGCTCATGGGCCCAAGTGGAGGTGATGCAACACCTTTGGGCTTGTAGTTTGACTCGGATTCTGCTGTAACGTCAGATTGTGTCGTCCGTAGCTCAATGCTCCGGACGAATTTGAAGGTGAATCCAATTGGGTTGGAAAGATAATGAAATCTAGTTTCCAACAAAAAAAGAATCACCCACTTCGGAGTCCGTATGAAAAAGTTGTTGGCGTTTTGAGTCAGGTATGTCTGTGCAGTCCGAATCTGAATTCAGAACGTGAGAGACTTGGACTCTATCTTCTCTTGACCCAAAAGTGACGTGAGAGGACTTTTTGAACACAACCTAAACTTCTCCTTTTCCCTTATCTTCATATGTGGATTGTACAAATGTCCCATACACCTGCAATTAGACAAAACACAAAAGTGTGTGAAGTATTTTTGTTCTAGATAACATAAATAGATTATTGAATAGTTTGCATTAGAAATCACCTGACAAATATGCATGTATGCAATATTTTTGGTCGTATCCAAGGTAGTCATGTCCTCATCAAAACAGCTCCAATTCAAATACATATGGGTTCATTCAAAAATCCAAAATGTTTAGCAAAAATGTGCATCACCTCTGGTTATTGTTTCCAACATTTTTCAAAGACCATGAACATTTTTGAAAAGCATTTTGGGTTCATTGAAATTCCATTTTCAATTTGAACCTATTTGTATTTGCTTTGGTGCTAGGGTTTGAAACATTCCCCATTTCAAATTCATTTGAAACTTAAACATGATGCACAAAGCAAGCCTAGGTCATACCAGAACTAGGGATGTGACAGCCGCATCGCCGCCCGCCCCACGCCGCGCCGCCGCCGCCCCATGCCGCCCGCCGGACCCCGCCGCCGCCCGCCCCACGCTGCGCCGCCGCCCGCCGGACCCCACCACCGCCGAGGTTGACCCCTCCGCCGCCGCCGGTTTTTCCTAGAAAACCGTCCAATTTTCGCTAGTTTTCATTCGGTTATTTTTTATTATTTTTTTAGATCCGTTTTTAGATCGGTTTTTTTTGGTTTAGTTTATTTAGCGAGCGTTCGCTCATTCGTTCGTTTTAATGGACGCGTTCATCGTTTAGATACAGAAAACGAATGTTCATTCGTTAATCAGTTCGTTGTTTTTCTTTTTCTCGGATTTTCCGGGATTATTTCTGATCGGGATTTCTGATCCGATTTACGTTATAGTATAACTTTTCGCTCATTTATCGGAATCAGGCGATTCAAAAGCCTGGAGTTTCGCCTCAAAACCCTCTTTCCGTTTAACCAACTCAAACAAGTTTTTGCTTCTATCAAATTTGACCTAGATCCAGAATAGTAAACGAAGGTTGTTTCTTTCGCTGTTTGATTTTCGTTGTTTCTTTCGATTTGATTCTTTTTGCGAACCGGAGTTCTTAAGTTGAACTTTCTAGTTAGATCTCTTATTTGAGTTTTACCCGTGCATTAGATAAGTGCTTATTGTATGCTTTTTTGTTTGCGATAGAGTACCCAGAGTGCGCCGCTTGCTACTTCGAATCGCCAGGTTTCGCGGATCATCAGCAAGGCAAGTAACACTTTGATCATACCTCCTACTACCCAGTTTTTATTGCATTAGATCAATCCTCAAACATTGCATGATTAGGATCTAATCAAATTGTGGGATTTGGGGAGTAGATGAGGTAGAACCTATTACCTGTTTTACTATCAAACCTTTGGGAGTTACTTCTACGTTTGCTTATATTGTCATGCTATGCTAGTAGACGTGGATTGGGTGAGTGTATCCATGACAGATGTGAGATTGATAATTTAATGGTTTATTTAAGGTGGCAACTTAAACACACATCTGGGTGGATTGAGGCACCTGGGTATTCCAGCGATTGCCTATTTTTCTTTTAGACCGCCACCCAGGCTCAAAGGGATCATGAGATTATTCATACTAGAAACTTTTGTGTGCAGCCACCAGCTACTATGGGCTCTAGCATAGTTGATTAAGTTATGCAAACTCTTACAGTGGTAGACTAGCAGATGTAGGGGATGTAGGTTGGTACGGTCTACCCGTTCGTAAGGTGCTAGCGCTTCTGAAATACTATGTCTCGGTCATCCGTTTCCCAAACATCATGTAGTGCGAGAATCCCAACGGAGGATATCGAGTCTTGTGGGGAAAAGTGCGCAAACCTCTGCAGAGTGTATAAACTAATCATGGTTAGCCGTGTCCCCGGTTATGGACAGCTTGAGTATGTAGTACTTGGATTATCATGTGAATCTCATCATGTTACTCTAATTAATATTGTTGGGTTTTATATATGATGCTTAATTGGGATTGAGAGGGTGTCTACACTCTCAATGTTTAAGAACTACGATGATAGTTAAATAAAATTTATTCCATTGCAGTAGGGAAAAATTGGCTTTACGCAAAAACTGTAACCATAGAGCTTTCCACCAGCCAAATATGCATGTAGTTTAGCCTTATTCTTTCATTGCTCTCTCTGTGTTACATTGCCAGCGTATTCCATGTGCTGACCCGTTTCGGGCTGCAATGTTCATGTTGCAGACTTTTCAGACGGCGAGTAAGGTGCCTTTAGGTCGTGGTTCTATACTCAGTGATGCCGTTGGAGTTGATGGACTCACTTATCTTCCAAGCCTTCCGCTGTTAACGTTATTAGATGGCCTTAAGCCATATTTATTGTAATAAGTTCTCTTTTGAGACATTCGATGTAATAAGTGTGTGATTGCTACTCTGTTATAAATCCTTCAAGTACTGTGCGTGTCAGCATTATTGATCCAGTGATGACACTGAAGCATAGAGATCAGACCGTTTGAGGTATGGTCGCTACAAAATTACTTAAGAACTCCCACTTAGACAGACATCCCTCTAATCATCTAAGTGATCATGTGATCCATATCAACTAAACAATGCTCGATCATCACGTGAGATGGAGTAGTTTTCAATGGTGAACATCACTATGTTGATCATATCTACTATATGATTCAGGCTCGACCTTTCGGTCTCAGTGTTCCGACTCCGTATCTGCATATGCTAGGCTCGTCAAGTTTAACCCGAGTATTCTGTGTGTGCAAAACTGGCTTGCACCCGTTGTATGTGAACGTAGAGCTTATCACACCCGATCATCATGTGGTGTCTCGGCACGGCGAACTTTCGCAGCGGTGCATACTCAGGGAGAACACTTATACCTTGAAATTTCGTGAGAGATCATCTTATAATGCTACTGTCGATCTAAGCAAAATAAGGTGCATAAAAGATACTCATCACATGAAATCAATATAAGTGATATGATATGGTCATCATCTTGTGCCTTTGATCTCCATCTCTAAAGCACCGTCATGATCACCATCGTCACCGGCGCGACACCTTCATCTTCATCGTAGCATCGTTGCCATCTCGCCAACTATTGCTTCTACGACTATCGCTGCCGCTTAGTGATAAAGTAAAGCAATTACATGGCGATTGCATGTCATACAATAAAGCGACAACCATATGGCTCCTGCCAGTTGCCGATAACTCTGTTACAACACATGATCATCTCATACAATAAAATTTAGCATCATGTCTTGACCATATCACATCACAAACATGCCCTGCAAAAACAAGTTAGACGTCCTCTACATTGTTGTTGCAAGTTTTATGTGACTGCTGCGGGCTGAGCAAAAACAATTCTTACCTACGCATAAAAAAACCACAACTCAGTATAGTGATTGCTTTTTGATGTTCAGAAAGAACCCTGTTCATTAAATCCGATTCACCTAAAGCTGGAGAAAGAGACACCCACTAGCCACCTGAATCCGATTCAACATCGGTAGAACCAATCTCGCGTAAGCGTACGCGTAACGTCGGTCTGGGCCGCTTCATCCAACAATGCTACTGAATCAAGAATCAACTAGTGACGGCAAGCAATATGTATATACCCACGCCCACGTCTCCTCTGTGTTCTACTCGTGCATATAACATCTACGCATAAACCTGGCTCGGATGTCACTATTGGGGAACGCAGTAATTTCAAAAAAATTCCTCCGCACACGCAAGATCATGCTGATGCATAGCACCGAGAGGGGAGAGTGTCGTCCACGTACCCTCGTAGACCGTAAGTGGAAGCGTTATGACAACGCGGTTGATGTAGTCATATGTCTTCATGATCGACCGATCCTAGTACCGAACGTACGGCACCTCCGCGAGCTGCACACGTTCATCTTGGTGACGTCCCATGAACTCACGTTCTAGTAGAGCTTCGAGGGAGAATTCCATCAGCACAACGGCATGATGACGGTGTTGATGAAGCTACCGACGTAGGGCTTCGCCTAAGCACCGCTACGATATGACCGAGGTGGATTATGGTGGAGGGGGCACCGCACACGGCTAAAAGATCAATGATCAACTTGTGTCATAGGGTGCCCCCTGCCCCCATATATAAAGGAGGAAGGGGGAGGCCGAATGGCCCCAGGAGGGTGCGCCAAGAGGAGAAGTCCTCCTCCTAGTGGGACTAGGACTCCCCTTTCCTAGTCCCACTAGGAGGGGGAAGGAAGGAGTGGGAGAGGGGAAAGGCAAGGGGGGCGCCGCCCCCCTTCCTTGTCCTATTCGGGCTCAAGGGAAGGGGGCGTGCAGCCTGCCCTGGCCGGCCCCTCTCTCCACTAGGGCCCATTAAGGCCCATTAGTCCCCGGGGGGTTCCGGTAACCCCTCCGGCACTCCGTTTTTCTCCGAGATTACCTGAAACCCTTCCGGTCTCTGAATGTAGCCGTCCAATATATCAATATTTATATCTCGACCATTTCGGGACAACACGTCATGTCCGTGATCACATCCGGGACTTCGAACTACCTTTGGTACATCAAAACACATAAACTCATATTACCGATCGTCACCGAATGTTAAGCGTGCGGACCCTACGGGTTCGAGAACTATGTAGACATGACCAAGACTCATCTCTGGTTAATAACCAATAGCGGAACCTGGATGCTCATATTGGTTCCTACATATTCTACGAAGATCTTTATTGGTCAAATCGCATAACAACGTACGTTGTTCCCTTTGTCATCGGTATGTTACTTGCCCGAGATTAGATCATCGGTATCTCAATACCTAGTTCAATCTCGTTAATGGTAAGTCACTTTACTCGTTCCGTAATACATCATCCCGCAACTAACTCATTAGTTGCATTGCTTGCAAGGCTTATATTGATGTTCGTTACCGAGAGGGCCCAAAGATACCTCTCCGACAATCGGAGTGACAAATCCTATTCTCGATCTATGCCAACTAAACAAGTACCATCAGAGACACTTGTAGAGCACCTTTATAATCACCCAGTTACGTTGTGACGTTTGGTAGCACACAAAGTGTTCCTCCGGTTTTCGGGAGTTGCATAATCTCATAGTCATAGGAACATGTATAAGTCATGAAGAAAGCAATAGCAATATACTAAACGATCAAATGCTAAGCTAATGGAATGAGTCAAGTCAATCACATCATTTCTCTATTGATGTGATCCCGTTAATCAAATGACAACTCATGTCCATGGTTAGGAAACTCAACCATCTTTGATTCAACGAGCTAGTCAAGTAGAGGCATACTAGTGACACTTTGTTTGTCTATGTATTCACACATGTACTAAGTTTCTGGTGAATACAATTCTACCATGAATAATAAACATTTATCATGATCTAAGGAAATATAAATAACAACTTTATTATTGCCTCTAGGGCATATTTCCTTCACCACCACCTTCGGCTTCACGTCGAAGATCTTCAACCATAGTCCGAAGTGGGGTGGGATACGGAGGAAGGCCTCACACACGACAATAAATGCCGAGATATTGAGGAACGAGTTGGGGGCCAGATCGTGGAAATCCAGCCCATAGTAGAACATGTGTCCGCGGATGAATGGGTGGAGAGGGAATCCCAACCCACGGATGAAGTGGGGGATGAACACGACCCTCTCATGGGGCTCCGGAGTGGGGACGATCTATCCCTTGGCCGGGAGCCAGTGGGCGATTTGCTTGGCTAAGTACCTGGCCTCTCGGAGCTTGGTGATGTCCTTCTCCTTGACAGAGGAAACCATCCACTTGCCTTGCGCTCCAGATTCAGACATGGTTGGAGTGCTTTTTTGAGGTGTAAAGGACGGAGGCTTGGGCGCTGGAGCTCGAGAATGGTTGGGCAGGGAGAAGGAAGGCGTGGGTGAAAGAGGTGAATCCTTATTCCTTTATAAAGGTAGTGAATATCAAGCGCCTCCCCACTTGCCTTAAAACTCGCCTATTCCCCAAGGGTCGTGTAGGCGGCGCGGTTGGATTACCCACGCCCGTATTGATGAGAATCCCGTAATAAGGGGACACAGTCTCTGCTTTGACAAAACGTGCCAATAAAAAACGCATCTTGAAACATGGAGCAGGAGGCTAAAAACGGTTCGAAATAATGACCGGGCTATGACGTGATGTCACGCTACAAAAGTTGTCGGTGGATTGGACTCATAAAATATTATACTCTCTGCAGATATGCGTGGTGTTTGTTTACAGAGCCAGACACGTTCTTTGTGTTCGAGAGCTATTTTGGAGAATTCGGAAGAGGAACCCGCCTTGCAATGCCGAAGACAATCTACGCGCCGGACACCTCGTCATTGAAGCCTGGTTCAGGGGCTACTAAGGGAGTCCTGGATTAAGGGGTCCTCGGGCGTCCGACCTGTTGGACATGGGCCGGACTAATGGGCTATGAAAATACAAGACAGAAGACTCTCTCCTGTGTCTGGATGGGACTCTCCTTAGCGTGGATGGCAAGCCTGGCGTTCGGATATGAAGATCTCTGTACCGACTTTGTACAACCATAGTCCCCTCCGGTATCTATATAAATCAGAGGGTTTAGTCTGTAGGGGCAATCATAATCTTACAGGCTAGACTTCTAGGGTTTTAGCCATTACGATCTCGTGATAGATCAACTGTTGTAACCCTCATACTTATCAATATCAATCAAGTAGGACGTAGGGTATTACCTCCATCAAGAGGGCCCAAACCTAGGTAAAACTTCATGTCCCCTGTCTCCTGTTACCATCAACCTTAGACGCATAGTTCACGACCCCCTACCTGAGATCCGCTGATTTTGACACCGACACAGCTGCTGCCAACTCAAGATCGTGAGTGGGGTAGTTCCTTTCGTTGGGCTTCAACTGAAGAGAGGTATAGGCCACAACTTTCTTCTCTTGCATTAACACAATGCCGAGACCTTGCAAAGAGGCATCACAGAAAACTTCGAATGGCTTGGATTCGTCAGGAGGAGTCAAGATAGGAGGTGAGACAAGCTTCTCTTTGAGGGTGTTGAAAGCAACGTCACACTCTTGAGTCCATACATACTTGACATGCTTCTGGAGGAGGTTGGAAATAGGCTTTGCAATCTTAGAGAAGTTTTCAACGAATCTTCGGCAATAGCTTGCAAGTCCAAGAAAACTGTGAAGCTGCTTGACATTCTCAGGAGGTTCCTAGTTCAAAATTGCAGAAACCTTCTCCGGACAATGCCCTTGGCGGAGATGATATGACCAAGGTAAAGAACTTCATCAAGCCAAAACTCACATTTGGAAAACTTCGCATAGAATTGATACTCTCTGCGCTTGTCGAGCACCAATCTCAAATGCTTGGCATGATCCTTCTTATTCATGGAGAATACCAAGATATCATCAAGATACACCAGGACTAATTCATTTGTGTAGGGGTTGAAGATGAAGTTCATCATGCGAGAGAATGTTGGAGGAGCATTGACAAGGCCTAAAGACATGACAATATATTCATAAGAACCAAAGCTTGTTTTGAATGCTGTCTTGGAATGTCTTGTTTACAAATGCGAATCTGATGATAACCCATATGGAGGTCAAGCTTGTAGTATACTTCGGCACCTATAAGTTGCTCGAATAGCTCATTGATGTTGGGAAGAGGATACTTGTTCTTAATTATCTTCTTGTTCAATGGACGGTAGTCGGCACAAAGTCCGTCCATGCCATCCTTCTTCTAGACTAAAAGAACACCACAACCCCATGGAGATGAACTTGGTCTGATCAAACCCAGACGCTCTTATTCATCAAGCTGTTTCTTCAATTCCTTCAACTCCTTAGGTCCAAGCTTGTATGGATGCTTGCAAACGGGTTCCTTAGCAGGCTCAAGATCGATAACGAATTCAAATGGTCGCTGAGGAGGCATTCCCGGAAGCTCTTCTGGAAAGACATCTTGGTATTCACAAATGACTAGAATCTGAGAAATTGCATCCAACTCGCCCTTCTCACTGAGAGAAAAGAGTCGAATGGTTTCATCTCGAGCGGCATAGATGATCACATCCTCAGAAGAGTGTGTAAACATAACCTCCTTGGCAGCACAATCAAGTTGAGCCTTGTGCTTAGAAAGACAGTCCATCCCGAGAATTAGATCAATATCCAAGTCACCAAGAACAATTGGTTTAGACAGAAACTTATAGTTACCCATCTTGATGGAAACATTCGGAACCACCAAACTAGAGCTCAATCGTTTACCTGGAGAAACGATATCCATGGGTTTACCCCAATGTGAAGAAGTAAATTCATGCTTGGCGAAAAACAGTCTTGACATGAAACAATGTGATGCACCAGAATCAAATAAGACTTTTGCAGGAATATCATTAACAGGAAGATTACCCATGATCACTTGAGGAGAATCCTCTGCTTGAGCTGCATTCATCATGTTCACCTTAGCATGCTTGGGATTATGCTTGACCACTGCACTTCTAGAAGATCTCACAGGAGGAGGAGGCGAAAGGCGCCTTTGGTTGAATCACTTGTTTGCATAGTGACCTTTCTGCTGACACTTGTTGCAAGTCACCTCTGAGAGCGATCGATGATAAGAAGGAGGAGCACTTGACCTTGGAGCTTGAGTCTGAGACTTGTTCTGATAGCATGGGTTGGGTGGGTGGTAAGATCCATGGACACGTTTGTTCTTTTGCTAGTAGGGTTGATGAAACGGAGGAGGAGGAAGCCAGAACTTCTGTTGCTTAGATGCCACTTGTGAGGAACAAGGAGACTAAACTGCATCCCTGATTCTCTTCTTAGAAGCCTCATACTTGAGATGAGCACCTTCTTGCTTGAGGGCCATGTTATAGAATTGATCAAACTTAGTAGGCTCAAGAAGGATGAGAGCTAATTGCAGATCTTCTTTGAGGACACCTCTGAAGTGATAGATCTTGCTCTTTTCACAAGGAACATCCTGCCTTGCGAAGTGAGCAAGTTTCTGAAACTGGATGTTGTATTGGTACACGGATATGCTTCCTTGCATGAGATTGTGGAACTCCTCACGCTTGCTCTCAGCAACACTTGTTGGAATATGATGAGCTTTGAAGTCTCGGTAGAAATCATCCCAGGTAATCACACGACCTCCTCTGGAATCTTTGTATTGTTGATACCAATCAGCAGCTTGGTCCTTGAGCTGAAAAGAAGCGAACTTGACATAGTCCTCAGGCCTAACATTGCTACATTCAAAATGCTTGCAGATGTCAACGAGCCAATCATCGATGTCTGTGGCCTCGACACAGTTGCTGAAAGACTTTGGCTGATTTGCAAGGAACTGGTTGAAGGTAGCAAACTGATGAGGACACCAATACAATTGTTACACCCACAGCCCCTGCTGCTGTACATACTGGACCAATTACTAGAGCTCGTGCACACCAACTAAATTACCAGGTACTTTCGTTTCTTGGTAATGATTCTAATGTTCATGAGAATATGATGCTGCCTAAATTGGATACATTTGTTTTGCTTACAAATGAAGGGCCTAGCTTGGAGAAGGATGAACATTGGAGCAAGAACAAGCATGGAGATGATGGCATGCGCAAGGGGAACAAGAACGGAGTTACAAGTGATGATTTCAGGACTTTGAAGCCACCATAATGGGTGCATGAAGCCTTGGACGAAATATACAAGATGCCACTTCATAAATTTCGTCCCGAGGCTATTTTAGGTGCTGCGTCACCTTATTATTGGGCCAGGCCCATGTAATTTCGAAATACATAAGTATAGGCTATGTTTAGAGTACGTATGTGTGGGGAAACAAGAGATAGGGTTGATTTCGGACCCCTCCACCAAGGGCCACGAAATTCCCCCCCTCTTCCTCCATATATACAGCCCTTAGGGCATCGTTTAGACTTCGGGTTTTGTTTAGATTAAAAGTTCGCCATAGCTGCAACTTCGCGTACTTCGTTTGTGTTCAACGACCAGACAAAGGCGTCACAGAACCCCACCTTGATCAATAAAGCTTTCATCTTATATTCGCAATATCCAGATTGCAATCTCAGTTTCTTGCTTGTTCTTCGTTTGCTCGCAGGAAACAGACCCTCGTGGTCAGGTTGATCGTGCTCCGGCGTGGTCAATAACCTCTCGGAGTTGGTTTAGCGATTGCTAAGGCGCGACGTCCTCGCACGTTCGTAGTCGGATCGTCAAAGTCGACTGCCACCAAAGCGATATCCATCATCTCATCGAAAGACGGGACACCTTTGCCTCTATCAAGTGGTATCAGATTTCCAGGTTGCTCGGTGAGATTTTACAGTTTTTCGTAGTTTAGATCGAGTCTGTTCTTCATACCTACAGTCCACGAAAAAGCCAAAAAAAATTTTAGGGTTAGTTCATCATATCCGAACCAATCTGAGCTTTTGCATAATCTTTTTAGGGTTTTGCTTTGTTGAATTTGCGGTTGCATCGTCGTGTCTAGTTGCTGGTCTTAGCGTTAGTATTTTAGAGTTTCGAGTTCTGGTCATAAGTTGTCACGCCGCCACCGCACCATCATCATCGCCCCTGTCACCTACCACCACCGCTCCGAATCCGTATCCATATACCACCACCAATCCGTATCCATATACCACCACCGATCCATATCCATATATTACCACCGCTGCCATATACCACCACCGCTGCCATATACCACCACCATATATCCACCACCAATCCGAGTTCCTTGCATATTAGGTGTGTTTTTGAGATCCATCTAGATTCCGATTCGTGTTTCCTTGCCGGAGTAGGTTTCGGAAAAAAAAACTACGTGCGCCGTGATTTTGTTAGTGTTCTAGGCTCGTGTCTCTAGCACGGTCTAGCCTAGGACCAGCACAGTACCGTCGTTGAGCGTTTATTCAACTTTGCATCTGTGTATTGATTATTGCTGACCCTTTTTGCTACCATATTATAAGCCTTCCCAGCTCCACATACATCTACGTCGTGCGTTTGACTCTCCCTGGTAATCGCTCTATCCAAGCTTTGAGAGTTTTGACTACAATGGTTGCCGATCACCGCCTGCTGCTGGGTAAGAACTGGTAAGAATTTGAGTTTTGCTTGACGGGTTTGTGATACACCACCACCACTTCTTAGTAGTCTGTAGGATCATATTCTTGTGTGTTTTTATTTGCTGCTAACCATGGTAGGATCACAAGCCGATGAGACTGATTGGGAGAACCTGACGAACAAACAGCTACATGATAAATTTCAGCAAATGATGAGTGGACAGGTGCAAGATGTGCTAAACAGATTTGACGAGGCCATGGAGAAGATAGATGGCATGGAGAAGACGTTCGAAACAAAGCTTGATAGCAAGTTTAATGAATTGCTCGCGCGTTTACCACCACCACCGCCGGCTGCACCTATCGCACCTCTACAACACCAACAACAACACATCCTTCCGAATCAGTATGGACGAGCGAAGCATGTTCCTATTGAGGATGGCCAAACTTCTGGTGCTGCTGTTCCTGTTATTGACGCTTCTTTGGCTCCTGCTACTGCTGCTGCTGGTACCCAGGAGGATGATGAGTATGCGGGCAATTATGAGGATGAGGTTGATCAAAATCAGAACTACGTGTACCCACCAGCACCACCACCAGTAGGTCGACCTCAGGTATATATTTGTAATGGTAGGCCTGCACCACCACCTCAGATACGAGATGATGTGCATATTCCTAAACTGAAATTGAATATTCCACCATTTGAGGGTAGATATGTTCCTGATATATATGTTACTTGGGAGTTAGAAACTGAATAACGTTTTACATGTTTACAATATCCCGAGGAGAGACGGGTTACTGCTGATGTTTGTGCTTTCACTAGTTTTGCATGTGTATGATGGTCTGAACATTGTAGATTATATCCTATTCCAACTACTTGGGCTGCTTTGAAAACTGCTATGCGTACGCGTTGGGTTCCACCATATTATCAACGTGAATTGCTTCAAAAATTGCAGCTTTTAAGACAAGGGAAAAATTCTGTAGAAGAATATTATCAGGAATTACAAACTGGCATGATTAGATGTGGTATTGTTGAGGAGAATGAAGCTATGTTTGCACGTTTTCTGGGTGGATTAAATAGAGAGATTCAGACCATTCTAGACTATAAGGAGTATACTAATATCACTCGTTTATTCCATCTTGCTTGTAAAGCTGAACGTGAAGTGCAGGATCGACAAGCATTGGCGCGATCTAACTTTTCTGCAGGCCGACCTTCATCATGGACACCGCGTGCATCTTCTACTTCAACTGCACCAGCACCTCAATCAGGTGCCTCCTCCAGTCGTGATACAAGAAAACAGGCACAACCACCATTATCTGCCAAGAGCGCACCTGCTGGGCCTGCACAGAGTTCTTCTTCTTCCATGGCATCAACAGGGCACACAAGTGATATTATTTGTCGTTGTTGTAAGGGAGGAGGTCATTATGCGAGAGAATGCAAATCTCCGCGTGTGATGATTGCTACCGCAGATGGTGGATATGAGTCCGCTAGTGACTATGATGAGGAGACTTTGGCTCTTATTACACGTGAAGAACATGGTGGAGATGATTCTGATCATGAGACGCAATACATGGCTCCTGAAGACACTGACAGGTATGAATGTTTAGTTGCTCAACGTGTTTTGAGTGTGCAGGTCACACAAGCTGAGCAAAATCAGAGGCACAATTTGTTCCATACCAAGGGAGTTGTGAAGGAACGTTCTGTGCGCGTCATAATAGACGGAGGGAGCTGCAACAACTTGGCTAGCATGGACATGGTGGAGAAGCTTTCTCTCACCACGAGACCACATCCACATCCTTACTACATCCAATGGTTCAACAACAGCGGCAAGGTTAAGGTAACACGTACTGTTCGTGTGCATTTTAGTATCTCTACATATGCTGATTATGTTGATTGTGATGTGGTACCTATGCAAGCATGTTCCTTATTACTTGGTAGACCATGGCAATTTGATAAAAACTCTGTACACCATGGTAGAAACAATCACTATACTCTTGTTCATAAGGATAAAAATATTACTTTGCTTCCTATGACTCCTGATTCCATTTTGAAAGATGATATTAATAGAGCTAATAAAGCAAACAGGAGAAGAATAAGAGTGAAAATCAGATTGTGGCAAAAGAATTTGAGCAACAAATGAAGCCTAATAATAAACCATCTAGTGTTGCTTCTGAAATTAAATTGAAAAGTGCATGTTTATTTGCCACCAAATCTGATATTGATGAGCTAGATTTCAGCAAATCTGTTTGCTATGCTTTTGTGTGCAAAGAGGCATTATTTTCATTCGAGGACGTGCCTTCCTCTTTGCCTCCTGCTGTCACTAACATTTTGCAGGAGTTCGCTGACGTCTTTCCACAAGACGTGCCACCGGGATTACCGCCTATTCGAGGGATTGAGCATCAGATTGACTTAATTCCCGGTGCTTCACTGCCAAACTGCACCATACCGTACCAATCCAGAGGAGACGAAGGAGATTATGCGTCAAGTACAAGAGCTTCTCGACAAAGGTTATATACGCGAATCCCTTAGTCCTTGTGCTGTTCCTATTATTCTAGTGCCAAAAAAGGATGGTACATCACGTATGTGTGTTGATTGTAGAGGCATTAATAATATTACTATTCGTTATCGTCATCCTATTCCTAGGCTCGATGATATGCTTGATGAATTGAGTGGCTCTACAATATTCTCCAAAGTTGATTTGCGTAGTGGATACCATCAAATTCGTATGAAATTGGGAGATGAATTGAAAACAGCATTTAAAACTAAGTTTGGATTATATGAGTGGTTAGTCATGCCTTTTGGGTTAACTAATGCACCTAGTACTTTCATGAGATTAATGAACGAAGTTTTACGTGCTTTCATTGGACGATTTGTGGTAGTTTACTTTGATGACATATTGATTTATAGCAGATCTTTGGTAGAACATTTGGAACATTTACGTGCTGTTTTTATTGCTCTACGTGATGCACTTTTGTTTGGTAACCTTGGGAAGTGCACCTTTTGCACCGACCGAGTATCTTTTCTTGGCTATGTTGTTACTCCACACGGAATTGAAGTTGATAAAGCCAAGATTGAAGCTATTGAGAGTTGGCCGCAGCCCAAAACGGTCACACAAGTGAGGAGTTTTCTTGGCCTTCGTGGATTCTATAGGCGTTTTGTGAGAGATTTCAGCACCATTGTTGCACCTCTCAATGAGCTTACAGATGTGCCTTTTCTTTGGGGTACCGCACAGGAAGAAGCCTTCTCGGTATTGAAAGATAAGTTGACACATGCTCCTTTACTCCAACTTCCTGATTTTAATAAGACTT
Organism: Triticum dicoccoides; assembly: GCF_002162155.2. Classification (NCBI taxonomy): domain Eukaryota; kingdom Viridiplantae; phylum Streptophyta; class Magnoliopsida; order Poales; family Poaceae; genus Triticum; species Triticum dicoccoides. The sequence continues at coordinate 301,258,384 of NC_041382.1, read as the reverse complement.
TCGAGCTTGAATGTGATGCTAGTGGAATTGGATTAGGCGGTGTGTTATTACAAGATGGCAAACCTGTTGCATACTTTTCTGAAAAATTTAGTGGGCCTAGTCTGAATTATTCTACTTATGATAAAGAATTATATGCTCTTGTTCGGACTTTAGAAACATGGCAACATTATTTATGGCCCAAAGAATTTGTTATACATTCTGATCATGAATCTTTGAAACATATTAAAAGTCAAGCTAAACTGAATCGTAGACATGCTAAATGGGTTGAATTCACTGAGACTTTTCCTTATGTCATTAAACACAAGAAGGGAAAAGAAAATGTTATTGCTGATGCATTGTCTCGCCGCTATACTATGCTTTCACAACTTGACTTCAAAATATTTGGTTTGGAGACCATCAAAGATCAATATGTGCATGATGCTGATTTTAAAGATGTAATGCAGAATTGTAAAGAAGGAAGAATGTGGAACAAGTTCGTCGTTAACGATGGATTTGTGCTTCGTGCTAACAAGCTATGCATTCCAGCTAGCTCCGTTCGTCTTTTGTTGTTGCAGGAGGCGCATGCAGGAGGATTAATGGGACACTTTGGCGTGAAGAAGACGGAGGACGTACTTGCTACACATTTCTTTTGGCGAAAGATGAGACGGGATGTTGAGCGTTTTATTGCTCGCTGCACTACATGTCAAAAAGCTAAGTCACGACTCAATCCTCATGGTTTATATATGCCTTTGCCTGTACCTAGTGTTCCTTGGGAGGATATATCTATGGACTTTGTTTTAGGTTTACCTCGAACAAAGAAGGGGAGGGATAGCATATTTGTTGTCGTGGATAGATTCTCGAAAATGGCACACTTTATACCATGTCATAAAAGCGATGATGCTGTTAATGTTGCTGATTTGTTCTTTCGTGAAATTATTCGCTTGCATGGTGTGCCAAATACTATTGTTTCAGATCGTGATACTAAATTTCTTAGCCACTTTTGGAGATGTTTATGGGCTAAGTTGGGGACTAAACTGCTTTTTAGTACTACTTGTCACCCCCAAACTGATGGACAAACTGAAGTAGTCAATAGAACGTTGTCTACTATGCTTAGGGCTGTTTTGAAGAATAATAAGAAAATGTGGGAGGAATGCTTGTGATAGAGGCGGGGTGTCCCGATCTTCGATGAGATGATAACTATCGATTTGGTGGAGACGACTTTGACGATCCGACTACAAACGTGCATGACGTTGCGCCTTAGCAATCGCTAAACCAACTCCGAGAGGTTATTGACCACGCCGGAGCACAATCAACCTGACCACGAAGGTCTATTCCTGCAAGCAATCGAAGAACAAGCAAGAATATGATAAAAGCAATCTGAATATTGCGAGTATATATGAAGTATTGATAAAGGTGGGGATCCGTAAGCGGTCTTGGTCTGGTCGTTGGACACAAACGAAGTACACGAAGTTGCAATGGCTAACTTTTAACTAAACAAATCCCAAGGAAAAGCTACTAGATGGATCTACTTATATAGGAGCAAGGGGTGGCGGCCAAGGAGGTGGGAGGACGTCCCAAGGCAGCCTAAAACTAAATCTAGGTCGTACAAGGCCAATGGGCCCAAGTGGAGGTGATGTAACACCTTTGGACTTGTAGTTTGACTCGGATTCTGTTGCAGCATCAGATTGTTTCGTCCACAACTCAACGCCCCGGACGAATTTGAAGGTGATTCCAATTGGGTTGGAAAGTGCACGAAATCTAGTTTCCAACAAAAAAAGAATCACCCAATTCGGAGTCATGTCCTCATCACATTTCTTTTGGCCAAAGATGAGACGGGATGTTGAGCGTTTTATTGCTCGCTGCACTAGATGTCAAAAAGCTAAGTCACGACTCAATCCTCATGGTTTATATATGCCTTTGCCTGTACCTAGTGTTCCTTGGGAGGATATATCTATGGACTTTGTTTTAGGTTTACCTCGAACAAAGAAGGGGAGGGATAGCATATTTGTTGTCGCGGATAGATTCTCGAAAATGGCACACTTTATACCATGTCATAAAAGCGATGATGCTGTTAATGTTGCTGATTTGTTCTTTCGTGAAATTATTCGCTTGCATGGTGTGCCAAATACTATTGTTTCAGATCGTGATACTAAATTTCTTAGCCACTTTTGGAGATGTTTATGGGCTAAGTTGGGGACTAAACTGCTTTTTAGTACTACTTGTCACCCCCAAACTGATGGACAAACTGAAGTAGTCAATAGAACGTTGTCTACTATGCTTAGGGCTGTTTTGAAGAATAATAAGAAAATGTGGGAGGAATGCTTGCCTCATATTGAATTTGCTTATAATCGTTCATTGCATTCTACTACTAAGATGTGCCCTTTTGAAGTTGTGTATGGTTTCCTACCTCGTGAACCTATTGATTTGTTGCCTCTTCCATCTTCGGAGAAGGTTAATTTTGATGCTAAACAACGTGCTGAATTGATTTTAAAAATGCATGAGTTAACTAAGGAAAACATTGAGCGTATGAATGCTAAATATAAACTTGCTGGAGATAAGGGTAGAAAACATGTTGTGTTTGCACCTGGAGATCTTGTTTGGTTACATTTGCATAAGGATAGATTTCCTGATTTGCACAAATCAAAGTTAATGCCACGTGCTGATGGTCCCTTTAAGGTGTTAGAGAAAATAAATGATAATGCATATAAACTTGAGCTGCCTGCAGATTTTGGGGTTAGTCCCACTTTTAACATTGCAGATTTGAAGCCTTATTTGGGTGAGGAAGATGAACTTCCGTCGAGGACGACTTCATTTCAAGAAGGGGAGGATGATGAGGACATCAATACAATTGTTACACCCACAGCCCCTGCTGCTATACATACTGGACCAATTACTAGAGCTCGTGCACGCCAACTAAATTACCAGGTACTTTCGTTTCTTGGTAATGATTCTAATGTTCATGAGAATATGATGCTGCCTAAATTGGATACATTTGTTTTGCTTACAAATGAAGGGCCTAGCTTGGAGAAGGATGAACATTGGAGCAAGAACAAGCATGGAGATGATGGCATGCGCAAGGGGAACAAGAACGGAGTTACAAGTGATGATTTCAGGACTTTGAAGCCACCATAATGGGTGCATGAAGCCTTGGACGAAATATACAAGATGCCACTTCATAAATTTCGTCCCGAGGCTATTTTAGGTGCCGCGTCACCTTATTATTGGGCCAGGCCCATGTAATTTCGAAATACATAAGTATAGGCTATGTTTAGAGTACGTATGTGTGGGGAAACAAGAGATAGGGTTGATTTCGGACACCTCCACCAAGGGCCACGAAATTCCCCCCCTCTTCCTCCATATATACAGCCCTTAGGGCATCGTTTAGACTTCGGGTTTTGTTTAGATTAAAAGTTCGCCATAGCTGCAACTTCACGTACTTCGTTTGTGTTCAACGACCAGACAAAGGCGTCACAGAACCCCACCTTGATCAATAAAGCTTTCATCTTATATTCGCAATATCCAGATTGCAATCTCAGTTTCTTGCTTGTTCTTCGTTTGCTCGCAGGAAACAGACCCTCGTGGTCAGGTTGATCGTGCTCCGACGTGGTCAATAACCTCTCGGAGTTGGTTTAGCGATTGCTAAGGCGCGACGTCCTCGCACGTTCATAGTCGGATCGTCCAAGTCGACTGCCACCAAAGCGATATCCATCATCTCATCGAAAGACGGGACACCTTTGCCTCTATCACAAACTAAGGCTGATTGTTGATCTGCCCTTGACCTTGATTTCCTTGGTTGCCTTGACCTTGGTTGCGCTCTTGCAAGAGTTGCAAAAGCATCTGGGTGTTGTTGTTGGTGGTTACCATGACAGCTTGCCATGCCTCCGGAGGTGGAGGTGGTGGCAGAGGGTTCGCCTGACTCCCATCATTGCGTTTCGGATCCAGACGCGTTGAAGGAGCCATCCTGAAGAGGGTGACATCCGTTAGAATCTTGATAGACAGATAGACAAGCTCAATCAACAGATAGAAGTTGCAACATATAGTCTTCAAAATAAATATCCGAACGGAGTTGAATGAATGAATTCCAAAGTTAACATCACACTTCCATTATGGTGAGAAGCCACTTAGATAAAGGTTGATGAATTAAACAATGTAACATCCCAAAATTCTAAATTTTGGAATGTTATATTAAATAAACAACTTTGATTATTTGTTTGATTGTGAGTGATTGATTGTGTGAAACTGAGTGGAATTTGATACATTTTTGAAAAGTTGAATGAGAGGGAATGGAATGACTTTCCCAGACTTTCACTTTGCAATTTTGATCTCAATGAATTCGAATTTTATTTCACCACAAAACCCTAGAGTGAAGAAAATACGACTTCTTCCATTTAAAATGAAAAGGGTTTCGAAAAGATTTGAATTCCTTTTGGACATATTTCAAATTCAAAAGATTTATGCAACTCAATGATTTTCATGAGAGAAGATAAAATGACTTCTTCAAATTATATGAAATAGAGTTGGAAGTGGTTTGAAATTCAAATTCAAAACCATTTAGGAGTTATTTGACTTTTAATCAAATTATTTTTTCTCCTCAAATTCAATAAATGGAAATAAGGGTAAAATGATTCCCTTTAATGGAAAATTAGGAGAAAATAAATTTGAAATGATGTTGGTATTTTACAAATGATTTTTGTTGGGTTTTAGTGCAATAGTAGCACTGTTTGGTTTGTTATTATTTTTTTGAATTTTATTTGTAGATGAAAATATGTTCATGTTTTAGGATTTCTTTTTATGAACATTTTGATATATATGTCCTATATAAAAATACTATAGGTTTTTCTATATTTAGTTTTTTCCCTCTCTGCTTTAATTCAAAAAAAGGAAAAAAAAGCCCCAACAGGCCCAGCAACGCCGCAGCCCACCAGCGCGCCCGAGCCTGCCAGCCTAGCTCCGCCCAGACGCCCGGAGCCCCTTCGCCTCGGTCGCCCGCTCCCCTCTCGCTCGCCCTTGTGTCGCTGACCGCAGGGCCCCACTGCCTGATCGCTCTCGCCCGCGACCTTCTTCCTCCCCACGCTAGAACCACGCCGCCGCCGCCGAATCCCGGATTCCTCGGGATCCTCTCCTCGATCCGCCGCCTCCTCCATGCACCCTCCTCCTATATATACTCATCTCCCTCGACCGATTCCGCCCCAAAGCCCCCCCCCTCCGAGAACACCCGCCTCCTTCTCAATAGCTCGCCGGAGCCGAGCGCCACCGCCGCGCCA
>NC_041382.1:301234874-301252952 GCF_002162155.2 Triticum dicoccoides | reverse complement strand
AGCTACTCCGACCCCCTCGCCGCCTCCCGAGACCACCTCCGCACTCCCCTCGCTCATCTGCACCTCCCCGTGCGCTCGCGCGAGCCCGAAACTCACCAGAGCGCCGCCACCGCCGATGCCTGAATGCCACCGCCGCCTCGACCTCGCCGCCGACCGTCTCCGACCACCTCCACCGGCGCCACGACCACCGTTGGACTCGTCGTCGTCTGCTTCATCTCCCTGGCCACCCCACTGACGCCGAAGATCACCGGAGCGCCGCCACCGTCGTCGCTCGATGCACTCGCCGTCGACCACCACCGTGGTGAGCTCTCTCTCCCTCCTGGTCCGTCTGATCTAGATTATACGGTCGTGATTAGATTAGATCGAACAGTTAGGTTTTTTTACTAGATCGGTTTAGCTTCGGTTTATTCACGGTTTAGATCTAATCGGTTTAGCCGATCGGTCTTTCTCTTTTGGCCCATACGTGTTTCGGTTATTTTCCGCCCGAGCGCTGTTTAGTTTCAGCTCACACACCCCGTAGTGCCCGTTAGTTTTTTTTTGTTTTTTTTGTTATTTTCGTTTCTGTTTTACAAACAGAATAGTTCTGATTTTATATTGCTTATAACTTTTATGTGTTAGATCCAAATTGATTGATTCTTTTTGCATTAGATTCAAAATTTGTTGAAGTTTCTGTTTGTACCATTGGATTTCAAATTTGAGTACTTTAAAAACGAATTTTATGAAATTTATCCAAATCACTATTTTGGCTGTATCTTTAGTTTTATGAAATATTTTTGATTGATTCTTTTTGCTACTGTTTATTATGGTTTTGTCTATCCAGTAGCTTATAGTTATTTATTTTTAGTTTATTTTAAACTAGGTTTATTGCAGAAACAGTATTGTTTTGCTTATGTAGTTGTTTTAGTTATATAATTAGTGCTTTTAATTATTTTTAGTTAATTCTTTTTGTAATTTTATTATATGTTGTCATTGATTCTGTTATTTAGGAGTAAATTAGTTTGATAATTATTTTAGTATTGTTTACTATTGTCTTGGTGTTTTTCTAGTTGTTATAGTTGTTCTGGTGTTAACTAGTCACTTACAATAGTTTTCATACTAGTTCTTTTTGCTAGTAAATGCTTTAGTAAATTTCTTTTTGTTGTTTCATTAGAATTATATTTTCTATGCTGTAGAAAAGTTATTAGAGCAATTTAGTTTTAATAAGAAAGTATTGGCTGTTATTGTGTGAGTTGGTTTCTCCCTTGTTTTCGTGAAGTTTTCTTTGGAATTCTATATGGTTTTCCTTGACTTCATTATTGTTTTATTTATGAATTTTTGATTGTCATTTTGGTTGCTAGTATTGCTTGCTAGAATTGTTGCTTATGTGAGTATAATGTTTGACTATATAGATTTTCTTGGAGTGACGAATAGTTTATCAAAGATTTTCGATAGCGTTATTATCTTCATCAAGTAATACCAGGAAAGTTCACTTTGACCATGTTTTTCATACCTATGTTTTATTTGCATGTAGTAGCACCCTTTCAACAATCCCTCCAGTAGTGTTATTGATTCTTGTAGTTGAGTAGAATGCATGAGGTAGAAATCCATCTCCTTGTTACCAAGCCCGGGACCTTATATAGTTTTAATGCAACACTATAGTAGACGGGGTTTGGTATGAGTGCATGAGAGTGGTGTGAAGAAGGAGGTCTCTACGTCTATGGCGACAACTTCATGATGGCACCAGCAAGGACTGCATCTTCAGGATCCCTCAAGATTTCGAGACTCGAGACAAGAATTCAATACACACTACTGGGTGAATGACGGTTGACGGGCACCCTAGAGAAACCAGTGGTTGGCAGGGATGCATGGAGAAGTGCCATGACATCTTGTGGAAAGCTTCACCCAGACTCAAAGAGACGGAAGAATACTTCATGCCCGGAAGCTTGCCTGTGCAACCGCAAGTCACTATGGGCTCTGGCTTTGTTGACCTTAGTTGTGACTCTGGCCGGGACGGTGCTAGCAGATGTAGAACTACGGTAGGATTGGATGAGCACCGGATAGTGGTTAGAGGAACTCTTCGGAAGACCATGTTTCGGTCATCTTGTTCTCAAACACCCTGAAGTGCGAGAATGTAAAGAGAGGGATCGAATCTTGTGGGTAAAGTGTACAAACCTCTGCAGAGGGTTAAAACCTAATCGATTAGCCGTGTCCCCGGTTACGGACAATTTGAGCCTCTGGACTTGGATCTATCTCGGAACTCTCAACACCGGACTGGTAACTTAATTGTGGGCAACTTATGATGATTTGGGCTATGATACATCGATTGGCGGAACCATGTCATGATAGAAAATGCCATAGTACAGACTCCAGTTAGTTCCTTTGATGTAGGGAAAATAAAACCAACTTTTATGCAAACAAAACTCAGTTACAAAGCCACAAAGCCATATTGCATATAGTATAGTTTATCATTTTTTTCTCTGATTGTGATCTTTCCGGTACATTCAATGTACTGACCTACACGGCTGCAACATACCATGTTGCAGATATTTCTTCGACGAGTAAGACTTACGATACAGGGTTATGGTCTACACTCAACTTGCCGATGGCGTTGATGGGACTCCACACCCGATTGTTTGTTTCCGCTGAGACTTATGAGGTATATATCTGTTTTACATTATTTATACATGTGATTGCACTTTGATATATACATTGATGTACTGTGTGTGCCAGCATACCGATCCAGTGATGGCACAGATACACAGAGGCTTAATCGTCTGAGGTCGGGTCGCTACAGATATGGTATCAGAGCACATGTTGACTGTAGGACGTGACCCTAGAAATCGGATAGCCTCTAGGACAGGAAATCTCTAAAACTTTATTTTCAACAGAATCTATTACTTCTCATCTTTTCTAATTTTATCAAATATCCTCTCTTACCTCAAATAGTTAGAATATACCCCTTTCCCAGTTGACCACACGGAGGATCAACTGAAGCCTTTCCAAGAAGGACAAGATGTCAGACAATCGATGACCATTTCAGAGTAAACAGGATTTGACCATGCACTAGAAGACCCCGATCACTTGAAGAATCAGAATTATTTGATTGTTAGAGGACCAAACCCCTGTTATACACTTACGTTTGATGCGACGATTTGTGAGCTATCATTTGTTTGATGTTCTTCCGACAAGCACAAAAAAAAACTCGTTTCTTCAAAACTATTGTTTGTATTGTGTGTATCCCTCCCCACCTCTCTCCTATCTCACCCTAAAACCCTTGGACCCAGTAGATGATGAATGAAGTTGGACTGGTATTCTCTGGACCAAAAACCAAGCCAGAGGTAGAGCTACGGATTCAGAACATGGAGAATCACTTCGGGAGCAATTTGGTTTCAAGGAAGAATGAAGTATCGTACGCTCTTCAGTACTTTGAAGGAAGTGCTGCAACATGGTGGCAGATGCATCAAGCTATACAGGGCTGGAATGGAGCAAGGACTTGGGAAGAATTCAAGAGGACTTTGACAAGATCCCGTCTTATCCGGAAGCACCATGATACCCCAAGAAATAAACCTTGTGCCTGCAAGATTTGCGGAGAAATAGGACACACCCAGGAGGAACACACAGATGGATGCCCTCATTGTAAGGAGAAACACCCAGCTGAGAAATGCCCAACTAGTCAGGTGGCTTGTTTCTTGTGTGAAGGAACCACCCACTACCCAGCTCGGTGTCACATTTACCCCACGGTGCAACAAACTATTCAGAAGTAGGAAGAAGGAATGAAAGAAGCCCTCCGAGAAGTTATGAAAGAACCTGTGATTAAGGAAAGTGTAGAAGACCCTGATGGAGCAAGCCTCAACAGATTTTACTCCAATGCCTGTTATTCATGTGGAGAAGACGTACATTTTTCACAGTATTGCACCAAGGAAAGAAAAGAGTATATGGGATACTTCCCGACAGAAGCAGTGGAGTTTGATCCACAGGGAATAGAACGTTTGATCAGAACAAAGAAAACCAGGAAGGGAAAACAAAGACACCCTCAGAACAACCCAATTTCCGCAAAGAGGGACAAGAGTCATGTTACCCGTTTTGAATGTAAGGACGTCGGGCATTATGCCAATGATTGTCCCGAAAGGAAGCAAGGAACTCAAGGAGTAGGCACGATCACCAAGAAGCCTCGAGACATGCCAGAAGTTATTTGTTTTCGCTGCAAGGAAGCATGACATTTTGCTAGGGATTGTACAAATCATGAGAAAGCTGGAGCTGAGTAAAGGAGATCTTGATATCAGTAATAAGGGTAGTATGGGAAACACTTTTTCATGAGAATGCGGGGTTGAGTTATGTAATAGATTACTCAGAGATTGTAATAATTCATGACTCAATAAAGTTGATATGTCATATGCTGAAAGGCTTTAAGGAGTTGTTATGTTTTATCTTGGAAATTAATACTCTGGGTGAACATGGAAGAAAATGAGTTCTGATGCATAAACTGGATGTTGGAAATTGAGTTTGAAGTTTTGTTTGGATTATATGAATGTGTACCCAAGGAGATATGTACCTTATTATGAGCACCATTTTTTGTTTTACAACTGCAGATGACGACCCTTTATGAGTCTTTCCTTAAAGGCCCGGAAACAATCATGACCCTGACAAGTGATCATGATTACCCGAAGATCCTGAAGGACATGATGAAGCATATTCACCTTGAAGGAGATGCAGTCTACAAAGGCTACCCCTTCATGCAAAAGGGAATGGAACTTTGGTATGTGGAGGTACACCTCCACCGTATGAAAGGAGTTTGCCCAAAGACGATGGGACAGTACTTTTACATCTCACGTGTACCACAAGCAACTTTCTTCGACGCTGTTCGTGAAGCAGCCATGGAAGCCATACGCCGGATCGGAGAAATACTTGAAGCAAGACTCCGTTATACTCAGGAATACCTAAGAGAAGTGCATGAATAGATGATGGAGATGAAGCTCAAGGCCACCACGATGAAACAGAAGACTGAAGATTTCAAGGTACATGTCGCACAATTCTAGTGGGACTGAAGAATCCTCAAGGAGAAAAGATTAATAAACTTGGACGTAATGCCTGATGAGGGAGTCCTGGATTAGGGGGTGTCCGGATGGCCGGACTATACCTTCAGCCAGACTCCTGGACTATGAAGATACAAGATTGAAGACTTCGTCCCGTGTCCGGAAGGGACTTTCCTTGGCGTGGAAGGCAAGCTTGGCGATACGGATATGTAGATCTCCTACCATTGTAACCGACTTTGTGTAACCCTAACCCTCTGCGGTGTCTATATAAACCGGAGGGTTTTAGTCCGTAGGACAACATACACAACAACAATCATACCATAGGCTAGCTTCTAGGGTTTAGCCTCTCTGATCTCGTGGTAGATCTACTCTTGTACTACCCATATCATCAATGTTAATCAAGCAGGACGTAGGGTTTTACCTCCATCAAGAGGGCCCGAACCTGGGTAAAACTTCGTGTCCCTTACCTCCTGTTACCATCCGGCCTAGATGCACAGTTTGGGACCCCCTACCCAAGATCCGCCGGTTTTGACACCGACAATGGTGCTTTCATTGAGAGATCCTCTGTGTCATCGCCATCAGGAAGGATGCCTCGCCCCGTCTTTAAATACGGCATCGTTGCTAAGGGGGCTTTGGCTGTCGGCCAAACCCTCCAGCTAGGTGGTTTTCTTATGACCGCCTGTCCGGCTTCTGCACCGACGATGACCTCTCGAGCCATAGAAAACAATCTTCATGTCAGCTCGGAACTCTCCGAGCAGTTAGATCCAATGGAGCTCTCCTCCATAAATGAGCTCTTGGATCGCATCGCCGCCCTGGGAGTCGCTACGCATTACGACTAGATTGGGCCTAAACCCGATCTGAGAGAGATTAACTCTCCCCAAGTCACCCATCACGTTGCCGTGGTAGAGGGACAGTGCGGCGACCCTTCATCTATCTTAAGGACTAGCTACGTCCGGATTCCCGATCCCTCCAAGCCGGATACCGGCGGAGGGGAGGATATCACTCAAGACCTGAACTTAGAGTCAGGCGACGGCCTGGATTCATTAGACAACATCCAGGAATCCAAATTTTCGAGTTCAGAAATTCCTCGGCCTCTGAGCCTCAGATGGGGCGAGGCTTTGGATTTAATTCCGCCCACCCACCCGAACATAAGCGATCTATCCCAAATCAGGCAAGAGCCCGATGAAACAGTACATCATTACTGGGCCAGATTACTCCTGGTTAAGAACAGGGTAAAGGACTGCCGCGAGGAAGACACAATCTCAATCTTCTGCAATAATTGCACGGACAAGGGAATTCTGAACGCCATAAGTCGCCGTGATATTACACGCTTCGCTGACTTGGCGTCCATTGTACGAAAGTACTATGCTATGGAAAGCGCCTGGAAAACCGAAATTAAATTTTGGGACGATCCGGCCCTGAATAAAAACCCAGTCCGAAATAAAAGGGTGCATCATCGCGAGACACCCGGGTCAAACACCAAAAAGCAAAAACCCTCTACAGGGCATGGAACCGTACCGGAAGGATGGCTTAATGGACCCTGGAAAATTCACAGTACAGAGGACGCCACACCAACTCACAGCCTTAGAGCATGTTGGATACTCCGGCAGGTGGCCAAAATTGGCGAAGATCTCCTAATTCCGGAGGCCACAGAAAGCCGCCCCAGAGACATCAATACGGTATTAATAGTCTTCGAGACTTTTGCATCAAATAATATGCGAAAAAGGACACTCCACAGCCTTGCCGAAGTCTACCAAGTAGCAACAATAAACCCATGGAGTGACACGGCTATTACCTTTAACGCCAGTGATGAACCTAAATTCCGAACAGCCCGAGCACCAGCAGCATTGGTCCTCAGTCCAATAGTGGACGGCTTTCATCTTACCAAGGTACTCATGGACGACGGCAGCGGATTGAACCTCATTTATGAGGAAACCCTTCAAAAAATGGAAATAGACTGGAACCGCATTGAGCGAAGCAGCACAACCTTTAGAGGAATAATCCCCAGTCGGGAAGGGCGCTGCACAGGAAAAATCACACTAGATGTGGTGTTCGGCACACCGGATAATTACAGGTCCGAAGAGGTCACGTCCCATGTGGCTCTGTTCAGCAGCGGTTATCACGCTCTGCTAGGGCGGGAAGCATTTACAATCTTCCAAGCAATACCCCATTATGGGTACATGAAGCTCAAGATGCCCGGGCCTAACGGGATCATCACTCTCGCTAGTGATCCGAACATAGCACTCCGCGCCAAAAACAAAACAGCCGCACTGGCCCTCGAGGCACTATCCGAAGTCCTAGCGGCTGAGGAACTGACTGCGCTGCGCTCTACGGTGAATAGGGACAATGTGGTACTCGACAAAAGATCCAAGTCCACCTCCTTTAGACCGGCGAACGAAATAGTCAAACTCCAAGTCCATCCAACGGATCCCAATAAAACAGCTTCCATCGGGGCACAATTAAACCCTGATGTAGACGCCGCACTACGAGAGTTCCTATGTGAGAACTAGGACATTTTCGCCTGGCACCCGTCAGACATGCCAGGAATCCCACGCAGGCTGGCCGAGCACATCTTAAATATCCAAACAGGATTCAAACCTGTCAAACAGGCTCTTCGGCATTTTTCCGAACCTAAGAGACAGGCCATGGGAGAGGAGCTAGCAAAGCTATTGGAGGCCAGATTCATCAGAGATATAAAACATCTAGACTGGCTAGCAAACCTGGTGATGGTACCAAAGAAGGACAAATCATGGCGCCTGTGCGTTGATTTTAAAGACCTTAACAAGGCTTGCCCAAAGGATCCCTTCCCCCTCCCCCACATCGATCAAATTATCGACGCCACCGTAGGACACGATTCGTTGTGTTTCCTCGACGCATATTCCGGCTACCATCAAATCAAGATGGCAGAATCAGATCAAGCCGCAACGGCATTCATCACACTATACGGCCCATTCTGCTTCAACATAATGCCCTTCGGGCTCAAAAACACCGGCGCAACATATCAGCGCATGATTCAGACATGTTTGGCAAACCAAATCGGCAAAACAGTGGAGGCATATGTAGATGATGTGGTCGACAAAACAAGACATGTCGAATCTCTAGTAGACGACCTGAGGCTCACATTTGATAACCTCCAAACATACGACATCAAGCTCAACCCGGAAAACTGTGTTTTCGGCGTTCCAGCCGGAAAGCTCTTGGGCTTCATTGTATCTGGTAGAGGAATTGAAGCAAACCCAGCCAAGATCCGAGCTCTGTCACAACTGGATATCCCAAAGGACCTCAAACAAATACAAAAGTTACCCGGATGCGTGGCGGCTCTAAGCCGCTTTATCTCCCGCTTGGGAGAAAAGGACCTACCCCTTTACCGCCTCCTTCGGCGCACCAAACACTTCGAATGGACGGATGCAGCCACAGCCGGACTCGACGAAATAAAAGCCATATTGGCAACAAACCCAGTCCTGGCCACGCCAAACATTGGCAAACCAATGCTATTATACATTGCAGCAACACATCAGGTTGTAAGCGCATTGCTCGTCGTCGAACAAGAAACGGGCGGACACAAATTCCCCTTCAAAAGACGGTCTATTATGTGTCCACTGTCCTCACTCCGTGCAAATCACGGTACCTGCATTATCAAAAGATTGCGTACGCGGTATTCATGGCATCCCGGAAGCTACGACACTACTTTCAAGAGTGTTCAATCACAGTAGCCTCGGAAGTACCACTTAACGACATTATAAACAACCGTACGCAATAGGCCAGATTGCAAAATGGGCCATCGAGCTCCTCCTGTTCGACATAGCTTATAAGCCAAGGTGAGCCATCAAGTCGAAGTCTTGGCCGACTTCGTCGCGGAATGGACGGAGGCCGAACTCCCTAAAGAGTACGGCACATATTCAAATTGGATCATGCATTTCGACGGCTCCAAGATGTTGGCCGGACTGGGGGCTGGCGTCGTTTTGACGTCCCCCACAGGAGACACAATTCAATACGTACTCCAGATTATGTACACGGAATCCAACAATGCAGCCGAATATGAGGCCCTTTTACATGGTCTCCGGATGGCAGTATCCATGGGTATTCAACGCCTAGAGGTGCGCGGGGACTCGAACCTTGCAATATCCCAAATAAATGGAGACTTCGATGCCAAGTATCCAAAAATGGCAGCTTACTGCAACGTCGTCCTAAAAATGTCAGCTCGGTTCTACGAGCTTGAATTCCACCATATAGCCCGGAAAAATAATCAGGGGCAGATGTCCTGGCATGCATCGGCGCAAAATGCGATGTAGTCCCCCCCAACATCTTGTTTGAAAGGTTGTTCAAGCCATCCATAGTATGGGAAGGGGAGCCGAACAACAACAGCCCGGACCCAACCGCACTACCCGACACCGAACATTCTGACACAATCGGCGGCTCTGCCAATGAAATAACACCCTCAGCCCACGTAATAATGGCCGTCATCGCCCCGTGGACCAAAATGATGACCAAAATGAGGCACGCTGCATAGTGCGGCAATCTAAAGCCTACAAAGTCCATGAAGGATAGCTCTACCAGAAAAGCACTACGGGAGTCCTTCAAAGGTGCATCTCCGAAGAGGAAGGGAGAGACCTCCTGGCTGAAATTCATGCCAGACTCGGTAGTCATCACGCTGCAGCTCGGTCCCTTGTAAGCAAGGCCTTCCATACAGGCTTTTATTGGCTGACAGCCCGGGCAGACGCCCAGGACCTAGTCCAAAAATGCACCGGTTGCCAGCTCTTTGCAAACCAAAGCCATATGCCACCCACTGCCCTCCAAACTATCCCCATCACTTGGCCCTTCGCGGTCTGTGGACTTGACATGGTTGGACCCCTTAAAGGCGGAACCCACAAGCAAAAATACTTACTGGTCATGGTGGATAAGTTCACCAAATGGATAGAAGCCAAGCCCGTTAAGACGGCCGAATCCGGACCGGTGATAGACTTTATATCCGGGGTTGTACACCGTTACGCCGTCCCCCACAGCATCATCACTGATAACGGCACGAACTTTACTGCCGACGAGGTAAAACTCTAGTGCAAAAACATGGGCATCAAGCCTGACTATGCTTCCGTCTATCACCCACAAACTAACGGCCAGGTCGAACGTGCAAATGGTCATATCATGAGCGGCATCAAACCCAGATTAGTGTGGTCCCTCACGGAATCTAACATGCACTGGGTAGAGGAGCTCGACTCCGTACTCTAGGAGCTGCGGACCACGCCGAATCGCACCACCAGATACACAC
Source organism: Triticum dicoccoides (assembly GCF_002162155.2). Taxonomy (NCBI): domain Eukaryota; kingdom Viridiplantae; phylum Streptophyta; class Magnoliopsida; order Poales; family Poaceae; genus Triticum; species Triticum dicoccoides. The sequence goes on along the minus strand of NC_041382.1, from coordinate 301,242,674 downwards.
CATTCTTTATGGTGTACGGCGCAGAGGCAGTTTTGCCTTGCGACATAATTCATGACTCACCTCGAGTGCGCATGTACAAAGAAAGAGAAGCCGAGCTCGATTGGCAGGCAGTTTGGACGCATTGGAGGAGGAGCGTGACCTGGCAAAAGCCCGTTCCGCATTCTATCAATAGCAGGCTCGAAGATACCAAAGCAGAGAAGTACGGGCCAAAAATTACAACGTTGGCGAATTAGTTCTACGCCTGCCGGACAAGAAAAAGGACAAACTCAAGCCCAAGTGGGAAGGTCCCTTCATAATCGACCAAGTCCTGACTAGTGGAGCGTACCGCCTGCGAGATGCATCGAATAACCGACTCGAGCCGAACCCATGGAACGCAACCCGTCTCCGAAGATTCTATGCCTAGCACTGGACTCTGTGTTCGTCTCCTTCCTCTGTCCATTTTTTATATACTGTCTGTCTTACATTTCTCTCCTTCTCCCTTTCCTTTCTCTTATAGCCCTTAAAGGCTCATCAAATGGCGTGCTATTCGCACTCATTAAACCTGGGGGCTTCTTTTAACAGAAGCTTATTTATACGGGCTTCATGCCCAACACATGTGTTACACTTCCGTATGTACCATTATATGCATCGATATGACTTAAGTTTTGGCAAGCTGGGTTGCCTGGCTCCTGTGCTTACCCCTACGTTCCCGATTGTTCGGCTAGGCGGTAAAGGGAGCACCTCTGCGATTGCTACTGCCGGATAAGCCGGATGTGTACCTCAGACTGGGTGAAGCCGAAAGCTAGCGTTCTTAAGGGAATATTCGGTCGGTGACCTAAAAGATGATATTTTTTATGTGCCCCCAGATGCTTTTTTGCGTCTTTTTCACGGAATGGGCATGCACTTTAGGGCATGCCTCCCAGGGAAAGGAACCCCTAACAGAACTATTCTCCCTGGAGGATGTTTCTTACTAACCATGTAATATAACATAACTAGTCGGGCACTTGTCTGTTCACTTACTAATGACCCCTACGCCTGGTCTCCATGCATTCCCCGGTTCTTATATAACCGCATGGGAATTCGGACACACTCCGGACCGTCAGGTCCCGAGGATGAAGCGAAAAGGTCGGCCATGACAAACGATCTACAATCCGGCTAGAAGGCATTCTAAATGTCAATTACATTACATAGTCATTTTGACTGATTGTATTCCTCTTCAATACCATCTAACAGGTTGTCTAATTTACAGTCCTGCTGGGAATACTTTGCGGCCAATTCCACTTGGCCGTACACTAAGCTTACAGGGATCTCCTTCCCATCGGGCCCCACAGGACCGACATCGGCCATGTGATTGGGGTCAACCTTTGTGTACCGCGTCTTCACCATGGCCCAGGCCTCCCTAGCGCCTTGACGGCATGCCGATATCTTCCACAATCGAAAGCGCTGCCGTGCTCCCCTTAGCTTCTCCGCAAGCTCTCCAAGACCCTCGGGCATGGAGATGGATGGCCACAGGGCCTGGGCGACGCCTTGCATCGTCTGCCGAACTCGATTGAGCAGTTGCGAGAGCTCGAGAAGAAGGTCACCTGTAGAACCGGGCATCTCCTCTGCAGGACGACCTGTTAGCACACCTACAGACATTGCTCTATTAGTCGACTTCCCCGCCGAACTTTCCTTCAAAGGTTCGTTCAAGCACTTACTAAAAATGTCGCGCCGAAGCCGCTGATTCTCCTTAACGGAGTCTGACAACTGGGCACGAACATCTTTCAGCTCGACCCCCAGCTTGGTGTTGGCATCTTGGAGATCGTTCTTCTCCCGCCTCACCTTTGTCAGCACCTTCTCACCAGCCTTTAGCTGGCATAGGAGGTGTTGTTGTTCTGGATTCAATCCGGCGCCATCTGCAATTTCATTTGTCAGATTCACACCCATGCCACGCTTCGCAAAATACTTATCTTTCGAAGTGTATATTACCAGAGGGGGTCTCCTTGGGCTCCCCCGCCGCGGCTAGTGCGGCCTCAAGTTGGGCTTTGCACTCTTCCAGCTCCTTGGACAGTAGGGAATTCTTTTCTGTAAGAACCTGAATAACAAATGATCCTTAAATCAGTTATTCTAACTGTTTCAAGTCTCATGGGCTACTGGTATATATATACATAATTACCAAAATTTTCTTACCCATATGTCTTTTACATATTGCTCCGTGGCTCTGGCTAGACCATTTTCAGCGGCACGGAGGTACGCATCTCCCGAATTAAAGGCATCTCATGCCTCTTGGGAGAAACAAGCGTCGCGGAGAATTGTCCGGCGACGCCTGTGGTTCATGGCACTCTCCACCTCAGAGTTGGTGGCAGACAACCTGTCCACATCCTCCATCGGAGGAGCGTCCGGTGCGCGCCTTGTGTTCGCCCCCGCCTCCGGACCAGGCTTTGGAGCCTGGCTGGTGGAGGCGCGGTTGGCAGCCTCTCCGGGTATAGTCCGACGAGGTCTTTTTGTCCTGAAAAGAGCACGAGTGTTAATATGCCTCGCAGGTGTAACACCTGGGATAAGGGGGCGCGCCATACCTTTGCGCTGACGCCTCAGTCCGGACTGCACCTCTTTTCTGCCCACGGGGCCCGACGACCCCTCGTTGGCTGGACGCCGCAGGTTCGGCCTCCCGTCTCAAAAACCTCCCCTGCAAAGCTCGGTTGTAATCAAGAAACTGAGAACACTAGAGGGCGGACACCTATTTGGGGTACTGGGACTTCGATCTCAGTTACCTGGGAGGCCGGGATTAGCCCTGGGTAATCGGCCGTGATGGCCACCAAGGCGTTGTCCTTGCTCAATTGATGGAACACTCCATCGATCAACTCCACAGATATGTCCGGATCCTCTTGAGAGGCCGGGTCGAAGGACCTTCCTAGGTCCTCCACTACTAGGAAAAGGGCTATAGATGGAAATGACACTAATGGCGCGCCAGACATGTGGTGCGCCATTACTATATACTAATGGCGCACCATCTGTTGGAGCGCCATTAGTGTGGAAGACACTAATGGCGCACCAGGCACACGGTGCGCCACTAGTAACAAAATGTTTTTTTTATTTTTTCAAACATACTAATGGCACATCTGGGCAGAGTGCGGCATTAGTAGTTAGAACTACAAATGGCGCACCAGCCATAGAGTGCGCCACTACTGTATTTTTTTTACTTTTTTGCAAAACTACTAATGGCGCACCGTTGCATAGTGCGCCATTACTAGTTTAAACTAGTAATGGCGCCATTACTAGTTTAAACTAGTAATGGCGCACTTTGCCATGGTGCGCCATTAGTATAAAAATTATTATTTTTTACTTTTTTGCAAAATTACTAATGGCGCATGTCTGTGTGGTGCGCCATTAGTATGGTGGGTTACTAATGGTGCATGTCTCTGTGGTGCACCATTAGTAACCTGGGACCAGCTAGATATTTTTGGACAGCCACACCTACACACTCACTTTCCCCACTTCATTCCCCCCACCTTCTTCTCTAAGCTTGTCGGCTGCCTCATCCTCCTCACCTCATTTGCACCACAGATTCATCAAAATTAAGTGTTGAAATTACCTTTTTTGATAGGTAAGTAAGGGGAAAGCTATCTTCATGTTGTAGATCTACTTTTTTTCTCCCTAGCTCGCTCCAACAATGTGCACATGCACTTTTTGTGGCCTAGCTAGATCTATGTATGTTTGTGGTGTTGCATATATGTTTGTGTTTGCAGGTACCGGTATTTGAAATGCGATAGTTGCCAATATTTTGCCGGAATGTTGATAAATTTCCGTTTCGGCGAGAATTTTGGCACTATGCATTCTTTTTGGTCCTATTTTTAGGGAAAGTCATGCCAAATTTTTTCTTGGTTCTAAAATATCGTTTTGCTCTACCCTGCAGGCGACCATGGTCCGCACGATGACCGAAGGCATCATGAATAGGTTTTTGAGCTCCGTGAAGGCCGAGATGCTTCAAAAGAATGAGACGGAGATAAGATGTCCGTGTCGAAGATGGAAGCTGAAGAGCCTTATTGCGGACCCAGATTCCGGGCAGGTGCGGGACCACCTGCTCTTGCGTGGTTTCATGGATGGCTATCGGTGGCAAGGTGATGAAGATGACTATGAAGTCGTCCATGGGGGCCGGGCAAGAAATGAGGAAGGGCAGCAAGACAACCACCGCGGCTCAGGCGGGCGAGAAGAAGAAGAATCTCCAGGACATGATCACGACGGTGATGCTGTACATAGTCATCATGTAGAAGATGTCGGACATGATGATGAGGAAGATGCCGGAGCAAACGAAGGGCATGATCATGAAGATCTAGATGTCAGAGGAGCATACGACGATGGACCATCGATGGGCTGGGTGCAGGACCCTCATATTCAAGAGCTGCTTCTCAAGCAGACGGATAACGCAAGAGCTGCCGCCCGAGAGAAAGCCAAGCTGGATCAACTGAAGATAGACGTGGTTACTCCATTGTATGAAGGATGCGGACCCGAGGATACCCGCCTGAAAGTAACGCTCATGGCTTTGGAGATGAAGGTAAAACACAAAATGACCGACGCATGCTTCGACGAGAACATGTCATTCTGGCACGAACGTCTTCCCAAGGGGAACAAGTGCCCGACCAGTTTCGAGGAGGCAAAGAAAGTCGTGTGTCCTCTGGATTTACCGCACGTGAAATACCATGTGTGCATGAACAATTGCATCATTTATCGGGGCGAGCACGCGGAGTCTACCATATGTATGGTGTGCGGCGTCACTCGATACAAGAAGAGGAAGAAAGCTCCTCGAAAAGTGGTGTGGTACTTTCTGATCACTCCTTGTCTGCAGTGGTATTTCGCGGACCCTAAGGTAGCAAAGCTCCTGAATTGGCACGCGGATAGGGAGGAGAAGAAGCGAGAAGATGACGCAAATGATCCGGAGATAAATAAAAAAGACAAGATGCTAAGTCACCCTAAGGATGGGAGCCAGAGGCAAGCGTTGAACTTCGAACACCCAGAATTTGGGAAGGATCCAAGGAACATCATGCTGGGCGCGAGCACCTATGGAGTCAATCCGTTTGGCAGCCAGAGAAGCACACATAGCACCTGGCCTGTGTTTCTGTGGATGTACAACCTTCCCCCCTGGTTGTGCATGAAGAGGAAGTACATTCACATGAGTATGCTAATTGAAGGGCCGAAACAACCAGGGAACGACATCAATCTATATCTGGGGCTGCTGAAAGAGGAGCTAGACACGCTGTGGAAAACGCCAGCCAATACGTGGGACACCGCAGAGAAAGACTGCTCACGACGGTGCACGACTATCTCGATTACGGATATCTCACGGGGCAGGTGGTCCATGGATTTTCTGGATGCGTTAGGTGCATGGATGACACAACGTATCGCCAGCTAGATAGAGACCCCGGGTCTTCGAAAACCGTGTTCATGGGACATCGAAGGTGGCTTCGCGACAATGACCCGTGGAGGAAACGCAAGGATCTGTTCGATGGTGAAACCGAACTCCGAAGACGCCCGTGTACGAGGAGCGGCGAGGAAATAGACGGGCTATTGAAAAATTGGAAAGATTGCCCACTGCCGGGAAAGAAGCAAAAGGCGCCAGAGCCAGGAAAGAAGCGAAAGGCGCCAGAGCCGCTGCTGAAGGTATGGAAAATGAGGTCTGTTTTCTGGGACTTGCCGTACTGGAAGATCCACCGTGTGCCTGACAACCTTGATGCCATGCATATCACGAAGAATGTGTGCGAGAGTCTGCTTGGTACCCTGCTCAACATGCCAAAGAGGACCAAAGATGGGCCGAAAGAAAGGGCAGACTTGAAATCAATGGGCATCAGGCAGGAGCTTCACGCTAATGATGATGATGATGATGATGATGATGAGGCGAAGCAGGACACAGAAAGTCGTCGCAAAGGCGAAAAGGCCAAGAAGACCGGAAATGACTACCCTCCCGCGTGCTTCACTCTAAGTCAGGAGGAGATCAAGCAGTTTTTCACCTGCCTCGTAGGAGTAAAACTTCCTTACGGTTACGCGGGGAAGATAAGCAGATACCTAGACCCAGTGAAGCAGAAGTTCAGCGGGATGAAGTCTCATGACTGTCACGTGTTGATGACGCAGATACTTCTAGTTGCAATCCGTGGGATCATGGACGCGCACGTCCGTGAAATGCTATTTGGCCTATGCAACTTTTTCGACGTCATCTCTCGGAAGTCGGTTGGCGTGAGGCAACTCAGAAGGCTACAGGAAGAGATCGTGGTGATACTATGCGAGCTTGAGATGTACTTCCCGCCCGCATTCTTCGACGTTATGGTGCATCTGTTGGTCCATATCGTGGAGGATATCATCTAACTCGGACCGACGTTCCTGCACAGCATGATGCCGTTCGAAAGGATGAATGGTGTCATCAAAGGATACGTTCGCAACATGTCACGTCCAGAGGGAAGTATAGCCAGGGGCTTTCTTACCGAAGAATGCATCTCCTACTGCACGAATTATCTAGGCATCGAGAACCCCATTGGTCTGCCCGTCAACAGGCACCTCGGCAGGCTCGCTGGATGGGGTCACCGTGAGGGTCGCCGCGAAATGCATGTCGACTTCGAGGGTCGACTCGCCGACTTTGAAAGAGCAAACCTAGTCGTGCTACAACACATAGACGTGGTCGATCCTTGGGTGGTAGAGCACAAAACCTTTATTGAGAAGACGTACAATGACCAAGGCCAACAGAGGACGGACGGAGATATAATCAAAGAGCACAACTCATGTTTCACGCGTTCATTCAAGCTGAAGCTTCTGTTGTACCCTTTACATGAGGATTCTTCCGCGGAAGAACAACTCATATTCGCCTTGTCACAGGGCGCCGAGCACAACCTGATGACCTATGAGGCGTACGATATCAACGGCTACACATTCTACACCGAGGACAAGGACATGAAGAGCGATGGTTATCAGAACTCCGGGGTAACGATGGAATCCTACACCGGTAACAACAAGGACAGATACTATGGAAGGATCGAGGAGATCTGGGAGCTGAGCTACGCTGGAGAGAAGGTCCTGATGTTTCGTGTCAGATGGGCCAAGAGCGTCCTAAAAGAAGACCGGTATTCACCACCATGGTTATACCTGAAACCAAATCCAAGACCTCGAGCGCAAACGTCACCGCGAAAAATGAGCCATGGGTATTGGCTTCCCAAGTGGACCAATGCTTCTTCATTACCGACCTGTCAAAGCCCAGTCGTGTTGTCGTGAGGAGAGGCAAAAGGAAGATCATCGGAATGGATGGAGTAGCCAATGAGCAAGACTTTGATAAGTACGGCGACCCGAAGATCGAACATGACGACGACGATGAAGTAGCAGCATACACCACAAGAAGAAGCAGGACCACCCTACCTAAAGGACGTCCGTTCCATTTGTGAAAAAGAAGGGCAAGAAGATTACGAACAGATAGCTAGCTAACATCGACTGTATTTAAATCGTAATCTTCATTTCTCGGTTGTATTTCACGGGCACTTTTTGATATCATGAATATTTTTAAATTTCATGGGCACTTTTTGAATTCATGAATATTTTTTTAAATTTGATGATATTTTTTCATATTCAATATGATAAATATTGAATATTCATGAGGACACTCGATCTCGATCCCCCTCCATCTCGATCTCGATTCCCCCTCCATCTCGATCTCGATCCCACCTACCCCCTCCCTGCTAGCTCCACCGCCGCTGACGACCCACCACACCCTCCCCCACTCCACCACCGCCGCCGCCGACCCCCCGCACCCTCCCCCGCTCCACCACCGCCGACGAGCACCCCCCGCACCCTCCCCCACTCCACCACCAC
>NC_041382.1:301205446-301234510 GCF_002162155.2 Triticum dicoccoides | reverse complement strand
ACGAGCACCCCCCGCACCCTCCCCCGCTCCCCGGTGAGCTCCGCCTCCTCTCCCCTCTTCATTTAAAAAATAATAATAATAAAAAAGTGTAGACTACAATTGTTGTTAAACAACAATTATTACTGTTTTTATAAAAAAATATTACTGTTTCATATTCATATTCATTTTCTAAAAAATTATTACATGCAACAAAAAAAATTACTTATGGCGCACCTCTGGCTGGTGCGTCATTGCTATATATATAAAAAAGATTACTAATGGCGAACCTCTTCCTGGTGCGCCATTGCTATGTAAAAAAAATATTACTAATGGCGCACCTCTGCCTGGTGCGCCATTGCTATGTAAAAAAAAGATTACTAATGGCGCACCGACTACGGGTGCGCCATTAGTAAGATTCCCCCCTAGCTAATTCCCTCCCTCTCGCCAGATCCCCTTCGCCCCTCTCCCTCGCCCCCTAGCTAATTCCCCCCACTGCCCGACCCACACCGCCGCCGCCCCCGCGCCTCCGTCTCTGTTGCCTCCCCCACACCGCCGCCCCCGCGCCTCCTCGAGCCGAGCACCGCCTCCCTCGCCGTCCCCCCTCTGCCCGCGCTCGCGCCCTCGACGTCCTCCTGCCCAAGCGTCCCCTCCCGCCGCGGCCCCACCTGCGTCAACCTCGTGGTCGTTGTCCAACACCGCGCGGCCTGCCCAGGAGGACCGCCGTTTTCTTCCTCTTCGACTACGAGGACCCGGACGAGCTCGGACGCCCTCGGACGCCCGCCGATTTCCTCCGCCTCGGCCACCATCGCCACCGCTCGACGCCGAATTCACGCCGCCTCGACTAGCTCTGGCTACCCCGAGTCGCCCTCGACCTCCCAAGTGAGCACCCGAGCCGCTTCCCCCTCTCCCCCCTCTTGATTTCCTTCTGATGTGTTCTAGGGTTAGGGGTTGGAGAATTTTGGACAAGAAAAGGGGTTGGAGAATTAAGTAGCTAAGGAGATTATGTTTAGAGCATCAATGATGGGTGTTGATATACCTCTGGATAATTTTGATTTTATTCATGTTCTCAAGGAATTGGAATTATCCAGGGAACAAATTAGTAAGAAAATTGAACACTGTTTAGATATTCATGACTCGAATGGAAATGTCGCCTCCCTGTGTCTAAGTTGGCATGATACTGTAGTGGAAGAGGAGGAGAAATTTACTGTAGTTTCTAGAAGAAAGAAAAAGTCTCCTGCTAAGAGAAATGTCACTATTTCTTCTCTTACCTCCTCTTCTATACCTTGTACTAGAGGTCAGCAAAAGAATATCAGTTCTACTTTGCCCCCTAGTAGATCTGGAAACTATTTCTGTTAGGAGATGGTGTTATATTAAGATGCATATATTGTTATGTTACGCAAATTGTATCATCTTGCCACTTAAGTCAGCCTTCCCTTTAAGCAGAAAATTCAGTTTGGAGCTACTATTAGGAGCTACTATCAAAAACTTGAGCTACTGTCAAAAAATTCAGTTAGGTACAGTTAGGAGCTACTGTCAAAAACTTGAGCTACTGTCAAAAAAATCAGTTAGGTACAGTTAGCATCATGTAAGAAAATTGCCATAATGTGCCCTGATAATGATGTATTTTGTCATAAAAATATATAGTGGACTGCCATGATAATGACATGCTGCTAGTAGTTACTTCCACCATGAGTTTCATTAACAGCAAGTCAGTTTCGTTTATAGTTGAAAGTAAGTGTGTGGTTTGAAAATCAAACAGAAATGTTTTCTTAACTCAGAAGCCTGTTACTGCACCTGTACTGCACATTACAAAGTCTCCTAGTACTTAACCCACCCAAGATATGAGGCAAAAATTTCAGTTAACTATTATGGACAATTGTCAATTTTTTGTAATGATGATGGAACATTATAAAGCATTGTACTCCAGTGTATATGAAGGATACAAAAAATTTAGCAACTTCTCTGATTTTATAAAGTTGTTCTTATATGGGTGAAACTTCACTTGTTTTTAGGCTAGTGCAGGGTGTTGCTTTATTCTGTCATCATTTGTAACTATCTCACAAATAAATTGTTCCTTCTTCTGTATTTGAAGTAATGACTGTTCATAAGCTGAGGCATGGATTAAGTTGTTTCTTTGCTGTACCATTATATCTGGATGATTTTTTGTTGGAACAATTGTATTGGTGCCCCTAGTTGGGTCACACTCGACTGATTTGCCCCTAGTTTTTCAATAATTGCGGTTTTGCCCAGCTCACTTCACTCGCCTCGTGTTTTTGCCCTTCCGGGGTGGTTCCGACCAATGAGCAGTCGACACGTGGCGAACCGTGATTGGTTGGAACCGTCCTGGAAGGGCAAAAACATAAGGCGAGTGAAGTGAGCTGGGCAAAACCGCAATTGTTGAAAAACTAGGGGCAAATCAGTCGAGTGTGACCCAACTAGGGGCACGAATGCAAAAATCCCTTTTTTGTTTGGTGACCTATTATATCTAGAATGGAAGCTCACATAAGTTGAGCTGATTTTTTTCCATATGAAAGTAGAGGACCATATGGTCTGTGGCTGGGTTTTGTCTCCGACCATTATGTCGTGATGAATTTGCAGGTACCCCGAGAGGCCCTTGAGTTTGCTGGAATGTCGATTAACTTCCATTCCGGCAAATTCGGGTACTCCATATGTCCTATTTTCAGCAAAGGTCATGCTGAAATTTTTCGTGAATTTTAGCATGACTTTGCTAAAAATAGGACATATGGGGTACTTGCGACTAATGCATGGGTCAGGGTATCGTAGTACTTAGTTAAGTAGGATCAACTGCCCCGCCATTCTTGCTGCATTAAACCATAGGTGGCAATAGAGCCAAGTGATTAGGCCCAACTTAGAATTCTCCTTAGCATCGATAAACCCTAGATGATAAACCCAACATAGGTGGCAATAGAGCCAAGTGATTAGTGCCAAGTGATTAGGCCCAACCTAGGGTGCCTCGGCATCGATAAACCCTAAATGATGAAAACTTAACTTGGCTTCTATAGGGTGCCTCGGTGTCGATGAGAACCTAAATGATGTACGCTTAGGCTTTTAGGGTGCCTCGGCGTCGACAAAACCTAAATGATGAAAGCTTAGGCTTTTAGGGTGCCTCGACGTCGACAAACCCTAAATGATAAAAGCTTGGCTTTTAGGGTGCCTCGGTGTCGATAAGAACCTAAATGATGGAAGCTTAGGCTTTTAGGGTGCCTCAGCGTCGACAAACCCTAAATGATAAAAGCTTAGCTTTTAGGATGCCTCGATGTCGACAAACCCTAAATGATGTAGTTTTGAATTCTGAACATAGGATATGTCGTCATCATCATCGGACGACGAAAGTCTCCCGGCGGAGTGCGACTAGTGCCACGACGATCGAGGTCTGTGCGACATGCCTCACCTGGACGATGATCGGCGCTTCAGCATTAAGCTCGAGGAGACCTTCGAAGTTGAAACGGTACACAACGGCGACAAGTGTTATTTTCATAATTAAGCATGACTTCAACTATTTCAACGTGTAATTTTCATCTTTTACAATTCCAGTATAGCTTATCCCATGCCATGCAAGACGCTATGTCTTGGAGAGGATGGATTTTGAAGACCATGAAATTTCTGAAACAAAGAAAATTCACCTAAGGACTCATCACGATGTGGACTTTGAAGTAAATCTATATAATTTTGAGAGCATAACCCATTTTGGTTGCAAAAATTGGGAAGCATTTTGCAAGATGTATGGTTTTGATGAGGGTATGCTTATCACCATGGATCTTGGTAATCCTGACATCAACCAAGACAATATGGACATTTGGGTCCTTGTTGATACGCCTCTAGTTCTACCGCTATGTGAGTTTCTCAAACATAGTTATTAGCTAATTTATATTGTTTATTTCAAAATAGTTGACAGCTTATTTCCATTGATAGCTTATTTTCATTGTTCAAAGAATGTGCGGGAGATGGTAGACAAAACCCACTACACCGATGGCTCTGAATTAACAACTTACAAGGAGAAAAATCATCTGGTCGGATTTTGTACTGACGTTGAGAATTACATTATCCACAATCAAACTCCTCAACATTATGGTAAATACGTGCCACTAGTGCATGTGTTCAACTACGGTAACTACCATGGAGATACCCTGGTAAGATTTTTACTATTACGACATCCGTGCATCTTTTGCATACTTCTAAAACTAGTACATCATTGCTAACTATGATGTTATTACTATGTTTTTCAACAGATAATCCCAGAGAATTGTGTGCCTCATATGATGTATCAGAAAGGTAGTCTTAATGTTTTGAACATACAGCCAGGTCGTCCTACGAATCCCAACTGTCCATACGAGATTTCTAAAAGAAGTGGAGACATGAAAATCAAAGGATGGAAAAAAATGTATGGATAGTCGTAAGGAGCTTCTTGGAAGCAAAAGGAAGTGAAGCGCAAGAATTGGAGACAGGATGTTCTCCATTCTCCATAATGGAGAGTCAGGGTCTATATTGTTTTATGCTATTTTAGCTTAAATAGGGTATTTAGGTCCTGCCTAATACTGATGATCATGTGCTAAGAACAATTAGGTAGGGTTGGTTCGATGACTATCAAGATGATGATCGTATGACTTGTTATGAATAACGAGTAGAAGTTGTATGATGATGATTAGTAGGACTTGTTAGGATTAGTATTACTTTCGACAAACTCGATACTCGCGGTCTCAAGACTTGTAATGTTTTATCTTCGTTCGGTCTTTTGAATTCGGAGACTAATATGATGAATGTATTCGGAGACTAATCTTCTATTGTATTCAATGAATCTGCTGTTGCTGTGTGCTACTGTCTATATTCTGTCAAATAATATATTTTGTAACATGTGCAAAAATCAGAAAAGTAAAAAAAACCTAATATTCAAACTAATGGCGCATCACTACAGAGTGCGCCATTAGTATGCCAAGTATACTAATGGCGCATCCATCCGCAGTGCGCCATTAGTGTGCCAAAGCACATGGTTAAATATGGCCCTGGGAGGCATACTAATGGCGCATGGTGTTATATACTAATGGCGCACTGGGTGGTGCACCATTAGTATACCAGATACTAATGGCGCACAAGTGATGCGCCATTAGTAATAAATACTAGTGGTGTGATACTAATGGCGCACCAGTGATGCGCCATTAGTAGGCAAAACTGGTGCACCATTAGTAGGTCTTTGCCTAGTAGCGCTCGGGTTGTGGAGGAGGACTGTTTATTTCCATAACAGCCTGACACAGTTCCTGCGTTGAAGTCGTTAGACTAAATATTTAACAATGGGAATACAAAACAAATGGGCAAGTAAATGCGACCGCTTACCCAGCTTGGGGGATTGTGCATAGAGAATCCACCCTGTGGGTTGACGCGGAGAAATTCCTCCTCTTCTCCCTTATACAAAGTGGACAAGATCTTTAGTAGAGCGGCAACTGAATCCGGCCCCTTACGGCCGTAGAGGATGGCGTCGTCCTCCCCGTTGAAGTCCCACATGGGGTGGCTTCTATACTGAAGCGGCTGCACCCCCCGCATGGTGCATTCGGCCATAACCCCAATCATGGTCAGTCCGGAATGGGCTAACAATCTTATTCGGCCCATCAGCTAAATGATATCCCTGTCTCTTTCCCTCTGAGGGCTCCGTGGACGCCAGCTTAGGCACTTCTTTAAGGGAGCACTGTCGAACTCAGGGAGGTCGATCCGAACAGGATCCGGCAGCGGGACGTCCTCTATGTAAAACCATTCCGAAGGCCAGTCCTCGGACGCCTTCTTTGGGGTTCTGGGTAGATATCCGGTCCCGGCGATGCACCACACTTCGGCTCTGCCCACTTGATACATTGACCACTCCTTAGAGCGGGGCACAAGGCAGAATAACCTTTTCCATAGCCCGAAATGAGCCTCAACACCCAAAAACAGCTCACAGAGGGCTACGAAGCCCGCGATATGCAATACGAAGGCAGGCGTGAGATTGTGTAGCTGGAGGCTGTAGAACTCCAGCAGCCCCCGGAGAAATGGATGGATTGGAAATCTGAGCCCTCTTATTAAATAAGGGATAAGGCATACCCTCTCTCCTTTGGAGGGATTAGGGGCACTCTTCGCTTGCTTTCCGCCGTTATAGATGGCAAGACCGGCTCGAACCGGGATCATATAGGCCGGGGGAGAAATCCCTTGGTTTGGAGCATCACTAACTCGCTATGCGGGACGGAGCATCTCTCCCAATATCTAGGCTGAGGGCTGGAAGGGCGAGAGGAGGAGTTGCGATGGCTGGCCATGGTGGAATGGACATTTGTCGGATGCGCTCTGATGAACACTCACGAAGGGGGGAAGATGTGGTTTGGTTCTCAATCCTCGTCCCCTTAAATGGGCAGTTCGTTTACGCGGCTAAGTGTGTGAATGAAAAAACACTCAGACTTTTCATATTCCTCTGACACATGGGAGGCGGCCATTATTGGGCGTAGAAGCCAAGCAGCACAACATTTGCAAGAAACCGGACTTTATTCAACAGGTACACGGAATTTGGAGGAGAACCCGCCTTGCAATGCCGAAGACAATCTATGCGCCAGACTCATCATCGTTGAAGCCTGGTTCGGGGGCTACTGAGGGAGTCCTGGATTAGGGGGTGTCCGGATGGCCGGACTATACCTTCAGCCGGACTCCTGACTATGAAGATAGAAGATTGAAGACTTCGTCCCGTGTCCGGAAGGGACTTTCCTTGGCGTGGAAGGCAAGCTTGGCGATACGGATATGTAGATCTCCTACCATTGTAACCGACTTTGTGTAACCCTAACCCTCTCCGGTGTCTATATAAACCGGAGGGTTTTAGTCCGTAGGACAACATACACAACAACAATCATACCATAGGCTAGCTTCTAGGGTTTAGCCTCTCTGATCTCGTGGTAGATCTACTCTTGTACTACCCATACCATCAATATTAATCAAGGAGGACATAGGGTTTTACCTCCATCGAGAGGGCCCGAACCTGGGTAAAACTTCGTGTCCCTTACCTCCTGTTACCATCCGGCCTAGACGCACAGTTCGGGACCCCCTACCCGAGATCCGCCGGTTTTGACATCGACACCTGACCATACCAAACCATGTGGGTGGCAGCATTTGTAATAAAGTACTTTTTGGAATTTGGATCTGTGAAAAATGGTTAAGGATGTAATAAAAGATTTGATATGAAAATAATATGATTTATGGATAAACTAGTGCATTTCATTTTAGGTGTAGTAGTACTCCATAAAGCCACATGATCAATGAAGAATAAAAAGGGCGTTGTTCATGAAGGTCCATAGAAAGGAGCCGGACGAAATAAGTTGGAGTTTGATTATGATGGTCACCCCAAGAGTATCACAAAATGAAGTACTATTGGATTTAAAGGAGGTTTAATGTTGGAATATGGAACAACTGTAACTCCACGTATGAGTTAACACTATGCAAGCGCTGAAGTGGACCCATAACCAACCACAGGCCCAGGATTTGAAAAAGGCACAAGCACACTCTTGCTGAAGGAAGATATTTCGGAAGAAAAGTCGGAGTTAATCGCCGACATTTTAGGAGGATGCGAAAACCCGAGGGTTGTGAAGAAACGTTAGATGTCTCGTTCAGCTTGCAAAAACAGTGTATTTATTCGAACTTAGTCCGTTGACAAGAGAAATTCTGCAATGCTTGTGAGTATGCCCAAGTGTTAAAATACGTGATTCAATGTCTGCATATGTAGTAATGGTTCAAGTACGGGATGGAGTGGCCCCCATACCGGAGACTTCTATCATGAACTATCATATGTTGATGGAAAATCAGAGAGCCTTCAAAACCTTAGAAGAGTGTCGACACATCAAGCCATGAAACCATAGAATGGTAGGATGATTGATCCATGTACCAGGCACCCGTTGCCAATCGTAGGATGATAGAGGCGGGGTGTCCCGATCTTTCGATGAGATGATAACCATCGATTTGGTGAAGATGACTTTGACGATCCGACTACAAACGTGCACGACGTTGCACCTTAGCAATCGCTAAACCAACTTCGAGAGGTTATTGACCACGCCGGAGCACAATCAACCTGACCACGAAGGTCTATTCCTGCAAGCAATCAAAGAACAAGCAAGAATATGATAAAAGCAATCTGAATATTGCGAGTATATATGAAGTATTGATAAAGGTGAGGATCCGTAAGCGGTCTTGGTCTGGTCGTTGGACAGAAACGAAGTACACGAAGTTGCAATGGCTAACTTTTAACTAAACAAATCCCAAGGAAAAAGCTACTAGATGGATCTACTTATATAGGAGCAAGGGGTGGCGGCCAAGGAGATGGGAGGACGTCCCAAGGCATCCTAAAACTAACCCTAGGTCGTACAAGGCCAATGGGACCAAGTGGAGGTGATGTAACACCTTTGGACTTGTAGTTTGACTCGGATTCTGGTGCAGCATCAGATTGTTTCGTCCATAACTCAACGCTCCGGACGGATTTTAAGGTGATTCCAATTGGGTTGGAAAGAGCATGAAATCTACTTTCCAACAAAAAAAGAATCACCCAATTCGGAGTCCGTATGAAAAAGTTGTTGGCGTTTTGAGTCAGGTATGTCTGTGAAGTCCGAATCTGAATCCAGAACGTGAGAGACTTGGACTCTATCTTCTCTTGGGCAAAAAGTGACGTGAGAGAACTTTTTGAACAGCAAAATAAACATCTCTTTCTTCCTTATCTTCATATGTGGATTGTACAAATGTCCCATACACCTGCAATTAGACAAAACACAAAAGTGTGTGAAGTATTTTTGTTCTGGATAACATAAATAGATTATTGAATAGTTTGCACTAGAAATCACCTGACAAATATGCATGTATGCAATATTTTTGGTCATATCCAAGGTAGTCATGTCCTCATCATAGGATATACGGTGAGATTCAACCAAACCCATTATTCTGCAGTAGAAACTATACATGGTTGACCACCATGAGAATTTCGATAGTTATTTAGTATTGGCGACAAACCAGTCAGCTAAGAAGACCCAGACTCGGAAGAACGTCACCAGGATGAAAGGACACGCGTTTGAGGAAAAGGTTATGCCCCGACCGGAACAGCACCCGTGAAAGAGCAATTCCGGAGTATATGAGAACATCGACACCAGTAACCCAAAAGGATGGAGTACATGAGTTTTGTCTAAACCATACCCATGCTTTTAAGTGTGGTAGCACACTAGACCCTTCCGACCAAAACATTTGCTAGAAGACCCCCAACCCCTATCCTTTTCTTGCTAGCCTCTTCGAATCTCGAGGATGAGATTCATTTTAAGTGTGGTAGGTTTGTAACATCCCAAAATTCTAAATTTTGGAATGTTATATTAAATAAATAACTTTGATTATTTGTTTGATTGTGAGTGATTGATTATGTGAAACTGAGTGGAATTTGATACTTTTTTGAAAAGTTGAATGAGATGGAATGAAATGACTTTCCCAGACATTCACTTTGCATTTTTGATCTCAATGAATTCAAATTTTATTTCACCACAAAACCCTAGAGTGAAGAAAATATGACTTCTTCCATTTAAAATGAAAAGGGTATTGAAAAGATTTGAATTCCTTTTGGACATATTTCAAATTCAGAAGATTTATGCAACTCAATGATTTTCATCAGAGAAGATAAAATGACTTCTTCAAATTATATGAACTAGAGTTGGAAGTGGTTTGAAATTCAAATTCAAAACCATTTAGGAGTTATTTGACTTTCAATAAAATTATTTTTTCTCCTCAAATTAAATAAATGGAAATAAGGTTAAAATGATTCCCTTCAATGGAAAATTAGGAGAAAATAAATTTGAAATCATGTTGGTATTTTACAAATGATTTTTGTTGGGTTCTAGTGCAATAGTAGCACTGTTTGGTTTATTAATATTTTTTTGAATTTTATTTGTAGATGAAAATATGTTCATCTTTCAGGATTTCTTTTTATGAACATTTTGATATATATATGTCCTATATAAAAATACTATAGGTTTTTCTATATCTAGTTTTTTCCCTCTCTAATTTAATTCAAAAAAAGGAAAAAAAAGCCCCAGCGTGCGGCTAGGCCAATAGGCCCAGCAATGCCGCAACCCACCAGTGCGCCCGAGTCTGCCAGCCCAGCTCCGCGCCAGACGCCCGGAGCCCCTTCACCTTGGTCGCCCGCTCCCCTCTCGCTCACCCTTGTGCCGCTGACCGCAGGGCCCCACTGCCCGATCGCTCTCGCCCGCGGCCTTGTTCCTCCCCATGCCAGAACCACGCCGCCACCGCCGAATCCCGGATTCCTCGGGATCCTCTCCTCGATCCGCCCCCTCCTCCAAGCACCCTCCCCCTATATATACTCATCTCCCTCGATCGATTCCGCCCCAAAGCCCCCTCCAAGAACCCCCGCCTCCTTCTCAATTCCTCGCCGGAGCCGAGCGCCCCCGCCGCGCCATTGCCACCCCACCGAGCTACTCTGACCCCCTCGCCGCCTCCTGAGACCACCTCCGCACTCCCCTCGCTCATCCGCACCTCCCTGTGCGCTCGCGAGAGCCCAAAACTCACCAGAGCGCCGCCACCGCCGACGCCCGAACGCCACCGCCGCCTCGACCTCGCCACCGACCGTCTCCGACCACCTCCACCGGCACCACGACCACCGTTGGACTCGTCATCGTCTGCTTCATCTCCCTGGCCACCCCACTGACGCCGAAGATCACCGGAGCGCCACCACCATCGTCGCTCGACGCACTCGCCGTCGACCACCACCGCAGTGAGCTCTCTGTCCCTCCTCGTCCGTCCGATCTAGATTATACGGTCGTGATTAGATTAGATCGAACAGTTAGGTTTTTTTACTAGATCAGTTTAGCTTCGGTTTATTCAGGTTTAGATCTAATCGGTTTAGCCGATCAATCTTTCTCTTTTGGCCCGTACGCGTTTCGGTTATTTTCCGCCCGAGCGCTGTTTAGTTTCAGCTCGCACACCCCGTAGCGCCCGTTAGTTTTTTTGTTTTTTTGTTATTTTCGTTTCTGTTTTAAAAACAGAATAGTTCTGATTTTATATTTCTTATAACTTTATGTGTTAGATCCAAATTGATTGATTCTTTTTGCATTAGATTCAAAATTTGTTGAAGTTTCTGTTTGTACCATTGGATTTCAATGTTGAGTAGTTTAAAATTGAATTTGATGAAATTTATCCAAATCACTATTTTGGCCGTATCTTTAGTTTTATGAAATATTTTTGATTGATTCTGTTTGCTACTATTTATTGTGGTTTTGTCTATCTAGTAGCTTATAGTTATTTATTTTTAGTTTATTTTAAACTAGGTTTATTGCAGAAACAATAATGTTTTGCTTATGTAGTTGTTTTAGTTAAATAATTAGTGCTTTTAGTTATTTTTAGTTAATTCTTTTTGTAATTTTTTTATATGTTGTCATTGATTCTGTTATTTAGGAGTAAATTAGTTTGATAATTATTTAGTATTGTTTACTATTGTCTTGGTGTTTTGCTAGTTGTTATAGTTGTTCTGGTGTTAACTAGTTAGTTACAATAGTTTTCATACTAGTTCTTTTTGCTAGTAAATGCTTTAGTAAATTACTTTTTGTTGTTTCATTAGAATTATATTTTCTATGCTGTAGAAAAGTTATTAGAGTAATTTAGTTTTAATAAGAAAGTATTGGCTGTTATTGTGTGAGTTGGTTTCTCCCTTGTTTTCATGAAGTTTTCTTTGGAATTCTATATGGTTTTCTTGACTTCATTATTGTTTTATTTATGAATTTTTGATTGTTATTTTGATTGCTAGTATTGTTTGCTACAATTATTGCTTATGTGAGTATAATGTTTGACTAAATAGATTTTCTCGGAGTGACGAATAGTTTATCAAAGATTTCCGATAGCGTAATTATCTTCATCAAGTAATACCAGGCAAGTTCACTTTGACCATGTTTTTCATACCTATGTTTTATTTGCATGTAGTAGCACCCTTTCAACAATCCCTCCAGTAGTTTTATTGAATCTTGTAGTTGAGTAGAATGCATGAGGTAGAAATCCATCTCCTTGTTACCAAGCCCGGGACGTTATATAGTTTTAATGCTACGCTATAGTAGACGGGGTTTGGTATGAGTGCATGAGAGTGGTGTGAAGAAGGAGGTCTCTACGTCCACACCAATTAAATACCATTGTTACACCCACAACCCCTACTGTTACATATACTGGACCAATTACTAGAGCTCGCGCACACCAATTAAATTACCAGGTACTTTCGTTTCTTGGTAATGATTCTAATGTTCATGAGATTATGATGCTGCCTAAATTGGATACATTTGTTTTGCTTACAAATGAAGGGCCTAGCTTGGAGAAGGATGAACATTGGAGCAAGAACACGCATGGAGTTGATGGCATGTGCAAGGGGATCAAGAACGGAGTTACAAGTGATGATTTCAGGACTTTGAAGCCGCCATAAGGAGTGCATGAAGCCTTGGACGAAATATACAAGATGCCACTTCATAATATTCGTCCATAGGCTATTCTAGGTGCTGTGTCACCTTATTAATGGGCCATGCCCATGTAATTTCGAAATACTTAAGTATAGGCTATTTTTAGAGTCTGTATGTGTGGGGAAACAAGAGTTAGGGTTGGTTTTGGACCCCACCCTCAAGGGCCAAGATTCCCCCCTCTTCCTCCATATATACAGCCCTTAGGGCGTCGTTTAGACTTTGGGTTTTGTTTAGATTAAAAGTTCGCCATAGCTGCAACTTCGCGTACTTCGTTTGTGTCCAACGACCAGACCAAGACGTCACAGAACCCCACCTTGATCAATAAAGCTTTCATCTTATATTCACAATATCCCGATTGCAATCTCTGTTTCTTGCTTGTCCTTCGTTTGCTCGCAGGAAACAGACCCTCGTGGTCAGGTTGATCGTGCTCCGGCGTGGTCAATAACCCTCGGAAGTTGGTTTAGCGATTGCTAAGGCGCGACGTCTCGCACGTTCGTAGTCGGATCGTCAAGGTCGACTCCCACAGAAAACGATAGCCACCATCTCATCGAAACATCGGGACACCTTAGCCTCTATCAAGTGGTATCAGATTTCCAGGTTGCTCGATGAGATTTTACAGTTTTTCATAGATTAGATCGAGTTTGTTCTTCATACCTACAGTCCACGAAGAAGCCAGAAAAAAAAATTAGGGTTAGTTCATCATATCCGAACCAATCTGAGCCTTTGCATAATCTTTTTAGGGTTTTTGCTTTGTTGAATTTGCGGTTGCATCGTCGTGTCAAGTTGCTGGTCTTAGAGTCTAGTCTTTTAGAGTTTCGAGTTCTGGTCATAAGTTGTCACGCCGCCGCCGCACCATCATCATCGCCCATTGATGCGGAGCATCCTTCCATCATCCCCATGGACTCTACAGCAACACATCCAACCCCTCAAGGACCTATGACTCGAGCACGTGCAAGAGCTCTTGAAACCGAGGTGACATCACTCCTCTCACAATTCCCTTTCGATTCACATGAGACATGGTTGCTACCTCAAACGGAAACGCTATGCATACTCAGGTACCAAGGAGTTCACTGTGAAGAAGCTAGGAAGCAAGGAGAACCGGAAGCGGAAGACATGCATGAAGACGGAGAGGAAAAAGCACCAAGGACCAGGGTGGCCGGACGATCCGGACGGCGGCCCGGACGATCCGGACAGAGCCCGGACGATCCGGACCCCGGCCCGGACGATCCGGCTAATTCGACCGAAGACTACAGAAGCCTCCCCCCTGAAGCCGGATCATCCGGACCCCGTCCCGGATCATCTGGACCCTGCCCGGACGTCCGGACCGCCAGCCAGACATCCGGCCCTGCGCCTCCACCAGCCGAGTCTCCGGATCATCCGGGCCTCCACCCGGATCATCCGGACCAGCCCGGATCATCCGGCTTCGGACCCGGATCATCCGGCCAGCGCCTGTGTGCGCGTGTTGGGCTGAGCTCGTGTACCCCTTCGCCCCCTAGCCTATAAATAGGACTCCTCCTCCTCCTTTTGAGACTTAGCATTGGATTAGCTCATGTTTGTGTGGGAGCCTTTGCTCATCCACTTGGTTACTTCTCCTCGGAGATCAGGACCTCTCCGGAGAAGATCCCCAAGCGGATTCAAGACCCCTCTTTAGGGAAGAACATCAAGGCCTCCTCTTGGAGAAGAACGATTCCGTTGTATCCTTTCCCTTTGTTGATTGTGGATCATATGTATCACTTATGTGTGTGGTGATCTAGCACTTGTGTGATCGATTCCTTGTTGGTTGAGTGATTCTCTCTCGTTTTCCCCATGTTTTCCCTTTGTGCTTCCGCGTGTTCTTCGTGTCTCCCCGTAGGATCCACTCCAAACGTGAAAGATCGTCGCTATAGGGTTCCACCCTACATCATTATGGTATCATGAGCCACGTTGATCACGTTTTGGAGCCCCTACCCCTCTTTTTCTAGCTTGATTTTGTTGTTTTCGTCCTAAATCCGAAAATCACCACCAAAAATAACCCCAATTTTTTTCTGATTTGTTAGTTTTGATGATGTTTTGTTGATTTTGATCCGTGGATTCAGTGTGTAACTCGTGGATCTTGCTTTTCCCCACCTTCTCCACCTAGAAATCCATCCAAAATCCGCGAAATCATCAAATTTCTACTCGTTTTCGTGGTCTTCCCGAGTAGTTCCCGAGCGAGATTGACCTGCCCGGATCATCCGGACCTCGACCCGGATCATCCGGACACGCCCGGATCATCCGGATCCTGGCCCGGATCATCCGGCTTCCTTTGCCGAAACTGTAGTTTTGCAGTCCTCCTCCCCCACCCCAACCACCAACACTTCCACCTGCCAAACCCCAGCAACACAACCTCCGTACTACCATTCGACTTTGGGTTCGAGAATTTGAGTGAGATTTCCGTGTCCTTTTGTGTTTCGGCTATTTAGGTATGGTGCGACGTCAACAACTACCACTCATTTTCGTTGACTACTCATCTTCGCTACGGACGGTAACTTCGACGACATCTTTGTCATACCTTGCAATTGCATTGATAACCATCATATACCATCTTTTGCGTTGCTTACCCATCGAGACTAGCCATTGAGTATTGCCGGCAACGTGACTTGTGCACATTAGTAAGCATACCCCATATCATATATATCATCGTGGTGCATATCTCGGAATCAACTTGTGTGTCACAAAGTTGTCATCGCATACACAATTGCTATCTTGGTCCGTGAAGTTTTCATAAGAAAAGAGCTCAAAAGAGAAAGAGCCACTCAAGCTTTTAAGCAAAGAGGAAAGATAAGCAAAGAGCTTATGAGCAAGAAGCATAGCATCATACAACATTAAGATTGTCATATAAGATCATCTTGGATCATTGCACCGAAATACCATACATATAGCATACTTGGGATAGAGATCGTTGCATTTTTGCCTAGTAGGTTGTGCACAAGCTCCGTATCCGCCTATTGTGCAATCGTGCTAGCGTCTCTCTAGTATTGTGCAACAAGAGCATTTTAGTGGATTCCACATTTTGGCTCACTTTTGGTTTGCACAATCCCATTTATCTATTTGCGTGTGTGTTTCCGTGTACCACTACTTGCTTGGTCTACTTGTTACATTTGCGAATTTGCGAATCCTTTTCAACATTTTTGAGTCAAGCTAACAATTGCAATCAATTTTGTGCCACCATCCTAACCAAGCTCCACCAAAAGCTTTTACTTGTGTAGGTGTGAGAATCGACAAGGATTGGTACCAATAGTGCTATTTCATTGTCCACATTTGAGTGAACTTGATTCATCTTCAATTTAGGTCAAAGGTACATTGGTATTAGTTCTTCTCCTTCTACCACTCACAATTTTACTTGGTATGATGGATAGGCCAAGTTCTTCTACAAATCCACCTCTCATCGAGAACGGCGACGACATGTCATCATTCGTCACAAAGAGCCACCTCTTTGGTGCTCAAAGGGCGTTACACCAAGAGCAACAAGCTATGATCGACCGCATCGACAACCTCGCCACCGACTTGCGACTCTCCGAGCAACGTACAAGAGACTACTTCGACGACAAGTTCGACTCTCACAAGCAAGAAAATGATGCAAGAATGGACGAGATCCGCGCCTTGATGAGGAACCGGCATCATTCCACTTCTTCCTCCTCAAGACGGAGCCGCTCGAGTCGACACCCCGATGACACCTTCTCCGGCTCAAGTACACCGTCATCGACCATTCTTCGACGAGCCGCGCGTCAAGACCGTCATGCATCTCGGAACCCACTACAAGACAAGCATCCACAAGAGCAAGTCGATGAGCAAGTCCCTCGTCCTCCATCAAACCAAGTGGCTTTTGCTCAAGCTCAAGAACGACAACGACTACGATGACAAGAAGAAGAACGAGCGCGTCTACACCAAGAACAACAAGACGCCGAGGCTCAACGTCTTCAACAACAACAACGAGAAGCGCAAGCGCTAGAGGCGCAACGTGCCCTTCCAGAATCAAGTCGAGCCATCGCCAACCGCAATCGCGAATGGAGCAATCAAGAGGAAACCCTTCGAGAAGAAATCCAAGAGAGGAACTACCATCCGCGTGCGCAACGGCAAGCTCCACAAGCCCCTCCTCAAGCTCGTCAAGCTCCCCTTCAACCTCAAGTTCAACAAGAGCAAGTTGATCATGGACTTCCTCCGCGCCAAGAGCAACATGAGGATGACTACCCTCCACGCCAAGGACGTCATCATCACCATCGCCAACAACACAATGAAGAGCAACACTATGGCAAGCTCAAGTTCACAATGCCCAAGTTCAAGGGAAGCAATGATCCGGAAGAGTACCTCTCATGGGCATTGAAGGTCGACAAAATCTTTCGTTTGCACAACTATGAGGAAGAGAAGAAGATCGCTATGGCATCACTTGAGTTCCAAGACTATGTGCTCATATGGTGGGAACAAGTCCTTGAACACCGGGAAGCAAGAGGTGAACCTCCAACCACCACTTGGACTCAAATGAAGGATGTCATGCGAGCACGTTTTGTGCCAACCTACTACAATCGCGATCTCTTCAAGAAGCTACAACTCCTCAAGCAAGGAACAAAGAGTGTTGAAGAATACTACAAGGAAATGGAGATTGCCATGATTCGAGCCAATGTCATGGAAGATGATGAGCAAACAATGGCACGATTCTTGAATGGACTCAATCATCCCATCAAGAAGATCGCCGACTTCCAACCCTACTCCAACCTCATTGAGCTCGTGCATCAAGCTACAAAGGCGGAACGTCAAGTGCAATATGACTTCAAGTACGCCAAGTACTCCTACAAGACACACGGCTTCTCCAACATCCAAGCTTCAACAACTCCTCCAACTTCGACATCAACCAAACCTTCTCCAAGCAACGACGACAAGTCAAGTTACAAGAAAACTTCCACAAGTTCAAGTCGTCTTCCTCCTACTACAAGCAACTTCAAGCCGCGTGCTTCATCATCTACTCCGACCGATGAGACCATCAAAACAAGCTCCTTGAAGTGTTTCACTTGTGGAGGCCGAGGCTACAAGTCCTATGAATGCACCAACAAGCGCACCATGATCCTCAACGACGACGGCACCTACGACTCAATGAGTGAAGATGAAATGGAAGCTATTGAGCAAGTGGCCATGCAACGGTGCGTGAACGAGGATGAAGATGATCAAGTCTTTTGTGATGAAGATACGAGCCCCGCAATTGTTGTCTCCAAGGTCTTGACACTTCAACATCAACAAGAAGAAGACCAACGATGCCACATCTTCCACACAAAGGCCGGCATCAATGGAAGGTCCGTCAAGGTCATCATCGATGGAGGTAGTTGCCACAACTTGGCAAGTGAAGAACTATGCTCCAAGCTTCAATTGATCAAGAAGAAGCACCCGCACCCCTACAAGGTTCAATGGCTAAGTGACTCCGACACTATACGAGTCGAGCATACGGTCCAAGTCTCTTTCCAAATAGGTGCTTATGAAGACTCTTTGGAATGTGATGTGGTCCCAATCACCGTTTGCCACCTCCTTCTTGGTCGACCATGGCAATTCGACCGTGGTGTCATCCACAATGGGCGAACCAATCACTATAGCTTCAAGATTCAAGGGAAGGAGTATGTGCTATGACCTATGTCTCCTAGTCAAGTGATAGCCGACAAGCAAGCCACCCACCATGGAGAGAAGAGTGAGAAAGTCACCCACCCAAAAGTGAGTGAGAGCCACAAGCCAAATATGAATGCCTCTTCGCCTAGAGAGAAAAACCTCATCCTATTTGCCACCAAAAGTGAGATAAGAGAAGTGTGTGAGAACCCATCGAGTGTGATGCACTTTGTCCTTGTGTGCAAGGATGGAGAACCAAAAACTAACACTTATCACGAGCTACCTTTAGTGTTTCAATCTCTTTTGCAGGAATTCCAAGATGTTTTCCCCGATGAGCTACCTCCGGGTCTACCTCCTCTACGAGGCATTGAGCATCGAATCGACCTCATCCCCGGAGCACCACTTCCAAGCAAAGCTCCATACCGTGTCAATCCCGAAGAAACCAAGGAGATTCAACGGCAAGTACAACAACTCATCGACAACGGTCATTCTTCTCTTCGTTTGCTACTTTTGCAAGAGGCTCATGGAGGTGGACTCATGGGACACTTTGGACGCGACAAGACTTTTGCCACACTCTCCAAGAACTACTTTGGCCAAAGATGTTCCGCGACGTCTCACACTTCACCACACGATGCTCCACATGTCGCAAAGCTAAGTCAAAAGCTCAATCCCATGGTCTTTACATGCCACTTCCTATTCCTTATCAACCTTGGGAAGACATTAGTATGGATTTTGTACTTGGTTTGCCTAGAACTCAAAATGGAAAGGATTCCGTGTTTGTTGTTGTGGACCGATTTTCGATGGCACATTTCATTCCTTGCAACAAGATAGACGATGCTTCACATATTGCAAATCTCTTTTGTAGGGAAATCTTGCGCCTCCATGGAGTACCAAAGACAATCGTCTCCGACCGCGACGTCAAGTTCTTGAGTTACTTTTGGAAGACTCTATGCGCCAAGCTCGGAATCAAGCTCTTGTTCTCATCCGCATACCATCCTCAAACCGACGGCCAAACGGAGGTGACGAACCGGACACTATCCACTCTACTTCGCGTGTTGATCAAGAAGAACATCAAGGAGTGGGAGGCGTGTCTACCCATCGCCGAGTACGCCTACAACCACGCAAGGCATACGACTACCGGCAAGTCCCCCTTCGAGGTCGTCTACGGCTTCAACCCATTGTCCCCATTGGACATTCTACCTCTTCCTCTACAAGAGCGCACCAATCTCGACGCAATTGCCCGTGCAAGCTACATCAAGAAGATGCATGAAGATACAAGAAACACCATCGAGCACCAAGTACAACGACTAGCGACCAAGCTCAACATCAACAAACAACCCATGATCTTCAACATAGGCGATCTCGTGTGGCTACACCTTCGCAAGGAACGCTTCCCCAACGAACGCAAGTCCAAACTACTACCTCGAGCCGATGGACCCTTCAAGGTGTTAGCACGCTACAACAACAACACCTACAAGCTCGACCTACCAAGCAACAAGTACAACGTGAGCGACACCTTCAACGTCAAAGACCTCTCGCCTTTCCATGGTGATGAAGATCTAGATCCGAGGTCGGATCCTTTCGAAGGGAGGGGATATGATGCGGAGCATCCTTCCATCATCCCCATGGACTCTACAGCAACACATCGAACCCCTCAAGGACCTATGACTCGAGCACGTGCAAGAGCTCTTGAAACCGAGGTGACATCACTCCTCTCACAATTCCCTTTCGATTCACATGAGACATGGTTACTACCTCAAACGGAAACGCTATGCATACTCAGGTACCAAGGAGTTCACCGTGAAGAAGCTAGGAAGCAAGGAGAACCGGAAGCGGAAGACATGCATGAAGACGGAGAGGAAAAAGCACCAAGGACCAGGGTGGCCGGACGATCCGGACGGCGGCCCGGATGATCCGGACAGAGCCCGGACGATCCGGACCCCGGCCCGGACGATCCGGCTAATTCGACCGAAGACTACAGAAGCCTCCCCCCTGAAGCCGGATCATCCGGACCCCGTCCCGGATCATCCGGACCCTGCCCGGATGTCCGGACCGCTAGCCGGACATCCGGCCCTACGCCTCCACCAGCCGAGTCTCCGGATCATCCGGGCCTCCACCCGGATCATTCGGACCAGCCCGGATCATCCGGCTTCGGACCCGGATCATCCGGCCAGCGCCTGTGTGCGCGTGTTGGGCTGAGCCCGTGTACCCCTTCGCCCCCTAGCCTATAAATAGGACTCCTCCTCCTCCTTTTGAGACTTAGCATTGGATTAGCTCATGTTTGTGTGAGAGCCTTTGCTCATCCACTTGGATACTTCTCCTCGGAGATCAGGACCTCTCCGGAGAAGATCCCCAAGCGGATTCAAGACCCCTCTTTAGGGAAGAACATCAAGGCCTCCTCTTGGAGAAGAACGATTCCGTTGTATCCTTTCCCTTTGTTGATTGTGGATCATATGTATCACTTATGTGTGTGGTGATCTAGCACTTGTGTGATCGATTCCTTGTTGGTTGAGTGATTCTCTCTCGTTTTCCCCGTGTTTTCCCTTTGTGCTTCCGCGTGTTCTTCGTGTCTCCCCGTAGGATCCACTCCAAACGTGAAAGATCGTCGCTATAGGGTTCCACCCTACATCACCCATCTACCACTTTTGCTTATCCGCCACCGCTCTGAATCCATATCCATATACCACCACCAATCCGTATCCATATACCACCACCAATATGTATCCATATACCACCACCGCTACCATATACCACCACCGCTGCCATATACCACAACCATATATCCACCACCAATCCGAGTTCTTCTCATATTAGGTTTGTTCTTGAGATCAATCTAAATTCCGTTTTGTGTTTCCTTGCCTGCGTAGGTCTCGGAAAAAAAGAGTATGGAGACCCCCGGGCAGTTTTTAGGCCAAAATTTTCACGGGCAAATTTTTTTCCCTATCCTATTTTTAGGCTTTTCTGAGTCTTTTGAGCCACGTGCCATCATAGTGATTTTTTGTCGCACTTTTTTGTCGTCGCTGCCCTGATTTCCAAAAAAAGTGAAAAGAAATTTCGTGCCCATCCTATCAGTTTGACGAGGGAAGAGTTTTGAGACACTCGCCATTATAGTGATTTTTCGCAAAAAAAAGAGGAGCGCAAAAAAAGAGCGAAAAAAAGAGAGTTCCAGAGTGTGCTTTTCCCTTATTTATGTGCAGCGCCGTGATTTTGTTAGTGTTCTAGGCTCGCATCTCTAGCACGGTCTAGCCTAGGACCAGCACAGTACCGTCGTTGAGCGTTTATTCAACTTTGCATCTCTGAATTGATTATTGCTGACCCTTTTTGCTACCATACTATAAGCCTTCCCAGCTCCACATACATGATGAGGACATCAATACAATTGTTACACCCACAGGCCCTGCTGCTATACATACTAGACCAATTACTAGAGCTCGCGCACGCCAACTAAATTACCAGGTACTTTCGTTTCTTGGTAATGATTCTAATGTTCATGAGAATATGATGCTGCCTAAATTGGATACATTTGTTTTGCTTACAAATAAAGGGTCTAGCTTGGAGAAGGATGAACATTGGAGCAAGAACAAGCATGGAGATGACGGCATGCGCAAGGGGAACAAGAACAGAGTTACAAGTGATGATTTCAGGACTTTGAAGCCACCATAATGGGCGCATGAAGCCTTGGATGAAATATACAAGATGCCACTTCATAAATTTCGTCCCGAGGTTATTATAGGTGCTGCATCACCTTATTATTGGGCCAGGCCCATGTAATTTCGAAATACATAAGTATAGGATATTTTTAGAGTCCGTATGTGTGGGGAAACAAGAGATAGGGTTGATTTCGGACCCCTCCACCAAGGGCCACGAAATTCCCCCCTCTTCCTCCATATATACAGCCCTTAGGGAATCATTTAGAATTTGGGTTTTGTTTAGATTAAAAGTTCGCCATAGCTGCAACTTCGCGTACTTCGTTTGTGTTCAATGACCAGACAAAGGCGTCACAGAACCCCACCTTGATCAATAAAGCTTTCATCTTATATTCGCAATATCCAGATTGCAATCTCAGTTTCTTGCTTGTTCTTCGTTTGCTCGCAGGAAACACACCCTCGTGGTCAGGTTGATCATGCTCCGGCGTGGTCGATAACCTCTCAGAGTTGGTTTAGCGATTGCTAAGGCGCGACGTCCTCGCACGTTCGTAGTCGGATCGTCAAAGTCGACTTCCACCAAAGCGATATCCATCATCTCATCGAAAGACGGGACACCCCGCCTCTATCAAGTGGTATCAGATTTCCAGGTTGCTCGGTGAGATTTTACAGTTTTTTGTAGTTTAGATCGAGTCTGTTTTTCATACCTACAGTCCACGAAAAAGCCAAAAAAAATTAGGGTTAGTTCATCATATCCGAACCAATCTGAGCCTTTGCATAATCTTTTTAGGGTTTTGCTTTGTGGAATTTGCGGTTGCATCCTCGTGTCTAGTTGCTGGTCTTAGAGTCTAGTCTTTTAGAGTTTCGAGTTCTGGTCATAAGTTGTCACGCCGCCGCCGCACCATCATCATCGCCCCTGCCATCTACCACCACCGCTTATTCGCCACCGCTTCGAATCCGTATCCATATACCACCACCGCTGTCATATACCACCACCGCTGCCATCTACCGCCATATATCCACCACCAATCCGAGTTCTTGTCATATTAGGTTTGTTTTCGAGATCCATCTAGTTTCCGATTCGTGTTTCCTTGCTGGAGTAGGTTTCGGAAAAAAAAAGAATCCGGAAACCACCCTCCGTTTAGGCCCAAAATTTTCGGAAAACGCACTTGACAAAAAAAATTCTGGCTATCCTAATTTTAGGTGTTTCTAAGCGTATTGAGACAGTCGCCGTTATAGAAAGTTTTTTTTGACCCGTGTCCAGTTTTTGGGTCCAGGCAGTCGAAAAAAAAATTGGTCGAAAAAATTTTGTGCCCATCCTGTCAGTTTGACCTGGGAAGAGTTTTGAGACACTCGCCATTATAGTGATTTTTCGCAAAAAAAAAGAGCAGCGCAAAAAAAAGAGCAGCGCAAAAAAAAAGAGCGAAAAAAAAATTCCAGAGTGTGCTTTTCCCTTGTTTACGTGCAGCGCTGTGATTTTGTTAGTGTTCTAGGCTCGCGTCTCTAGCACGGTCTACCCTAGGACCAGCACAGTACCGTCGTTGAGCGTTTATTCAACTTTGCATCTCTGAATTGATTATTGCTGACCCTTTTTGCTACCATATTATAAGCCTTCCCAGCTCCACATACATCTACGTCGTGCGTTTGACTCTCCCTGGTAATCGCTCTATCCAAGCTTTGAGAGTTTTGACTACAACGGTTGCCGATCACCACCTGCTGCTGGGTAAGAACTGGTAAGAATTTGAGGTTTGCTTGACGGGTTTGGTATACACCACCACCACTTCTTAGTAGTCTATAGGATCATATTCTTGTGTGTTTCTATTTGCTGCTAACCATGGTAGGATCACAAGCCGATCAGACTGATAGGGAGAACCTGACAAACAAACAACTACATGATAAATTTCAGCAAATGATGAGTGGACAGGTGCAAGATGTGTTAAACAGATTTGAAGAGGCCATGGAGAAGATAGATGGCATGGAGAAGACGTTTGAAACAAAGCTCGATAACAAGTTTAATGAATTGCTCGCGCGTCTTCCACCACCACCACCCGCTGCACCTAACGCACCTCTCCAACAACAACAACAACAACAACGACTACCTCCACATCGCGAAACAGACCTCCGCCGAGCGAGCCGTGTCCCTCTTGCGTTTGGCCAAACTGTTGGTGCTGCTGTTGATACTTCTATGGCTCCTGCTGTTGATGCGGAGGATGATGAGTATGCGGGCGATTATGAGGATGAGGTTGATCAAAATCCGAACTACATGCAGCCACCAGCACCACCACCAGCAGGTCGACCTTAGGTATATATTCGTAATGGTAGGCCTGCACCACCACCTCAGGTACGAGATGATGTCCATATTCCTAAACTGAAATTGAATATTCCACCATTTGAGGGTAGATATGTTCCTGATATATATCTTACTTGGGAGTTAGAAACTGAACAACGATTTACATGTTTACAATATCCTGAGGAGAGACGGGTTGCTGCTGCTGTTTGTGCTTTCACTAGTTTTGCATGTGTATGGTGGTCTGAACATTGTAGATTATATCCTATTCCAACTACTTGGGCTGCTTTGAAAACTGCTATGCGTACGCGTTGGGTTCCACCATATTATCAACGTGAGTTACTTCAAAACTTGCAGCGTTTAAGACAAGGGAAAAATTCTGTAGAAGAATATTATCAGGAATTACAAACTGGCATGATTAGATGTGGTATTGTTGAGGAGAATGAAGCTATGCTTGCACGTTTTCTGGGTGGATTAACTAGAGAGATTCAGACCATTCTAGACTATAAGGAGTATACTAATATCACTCGTTTATTCCATCTTGCTTGTAAAGTTGAACGTGAAGTGCAGGATCGACAAGCATTGGCGCGAACTAACTTTTATGCAGGCCGACCTTCATCATGGACACCGCGTGCATCTTCTACTTCAACTGCACCAGCACCTCAATCAGGTGCCTCCTCCAGTCGTGATACAAGAAAACAGGCACAACCACCATTATCTGCCAAGGGCGCACCTGCCGGGCCTGCACAGAGTTCTTCTTCCATGGCATCAACAGGGCACACAAAGTGATATTATTTGTCGTAGTTGTAAGGGAGGAGGTCATTATGCGAGAGAATGCAAATCTCCGCGTGTGATGATTGCTACTGCGGATGGTGGATATGAGTCCGCTAGTGACTATGATGAGGAGACTTTGGCTCTTATTACACGTGAAGAACATGGTGGAGATGATTCTGATCATGAGACGCAATACATGGCTCCTGAAGACGCTGACAGGTATGAATGTTTAGTTGCTCAACGTGTTTTGAGTGTGCAGGTCACACAAGCTGAGCAAAATCAGAGGCATAATTTGTTCCATACCAAGGGAGTTGTGAAGGAACGTTCTGTGCGCGTCATCATAGACGGAGGTAGTTGCAACAACTTGGCTAGCATGGAGATGGTGGAGAAGCTTTCTCTCACCACAAGACCACATCCACATCCTTACTACATCCAATGGTTCAACAACAGCGGCAAGGTTAAGGTAACACGTACTGTTCGTGTGCATTTTAGTATCTCTACATATGCTGATTATGTTGATTGTGATGTGGTACATATGCAAGCATGTTCCTTATTACTTGGTAGACCATGGCAATTTGATAAAAATTCTGTACACCATGGTAGAAACAATTACTATACTCTTGTTCATAAGGATAAAAATATTACTTTGCTTCTATGACTCCTGATTCCATTTTGAAAGATGATATTAATAGAGCTAATAAAGCAAAACAGGAGAAGAATAAGAGTGAAAATCAGATTGTGGCAAAAGAATTTGAGCAACAAATGAAGCCTAATAATAAACCATCTAGTGTTGCTTCCGAAATTAAATTGAAAAGTGCATGTTTATTTGCCACCAAATCTGATATTGATGAGCTAGATTTCAGCAAATCTGTTTGCTATGCTTTTGTGT
Organism: Triticum dicoccoides; assembly: GCF_002162155.2. NCBI lineage: Eukaryota > Viridiplantae > Streptophyta > Magnoliopsida > Poales > Poaceae > Triticum > Triticum dicoccoides. The sequence goes on along the minus strand of NC_041382.1, from coordinate 301,208,839 downwards.
GCAAAGAGGCATTATTTCATTCGAGGACGTGCCTTCCTCTTTGCCTCCTGCTGTCATTAACATTTTGCAGGAGTTCGCTGACGTCTTTCCACAAGATGTGCCACCGGGATTACCGCCTATTCGAGGGATTGAGCACCAGATTGACTTAATTCCTGGTGCTTCACTGCCAAACCGTGCACCATACCGTACCAATCCAGAGGAGACGAAGGAGATTATGCGTCAAGTACACGAGCTTCTCGACAAAGGTTATATACGCGAATACCTTAGTCCTTGTGCTGTTCCTATTATTCTAGTGCCGAAAAAGGATGGTACATCACATATGTGTGTTGATTGTAGAGGCATTAATAATATTACTATTCGTTATCGTCATCCTATTCCAAGGCTAGATGATATGCTTGATGAATTGAGTGGCTCTACAATATTCTCCAAAGTTGATTTGCATAGTGGATACCATCAAATTCGTATGAAACTGGGAGATGAATGGAAAACAGCATTTAAAACTCAGTTTGGATTATATGAGTGGTTAGTCATGCCTTTTGGGTTAACTAATGCACCTAGTACTTTCATGAGATTAATGAACGAAGTTTTACGTGCTTTCATTGGACGATTTGTGGTAGTTTACTTTGATGACATATTGATTTATAGCAGATCTTTGGAAGAACATTTGGAACATTTACGTGCTGTTTTTATTGCTTTACGTGATGCACATTTGTTTGGTAACCTTGGGAAGTGCACCTTTTGCATCGACCGAGTATCTTTTCTTGGCTATGTTGTTACTCCACAGGGAATTGAAGTTGATAAAGCCAAGATTGAAGCTATTGAGAGTTGGCCGCAGCCCAAAACGATCACACACGTGAGGAGTTTTCTTGGCCTCGCTGGATTCTATAGGCGTTTTGTGAGAGATTTCAGCACCATTGCTGCACCTCTCAATGAGCTTACAAAGAAAGATGTGCCTTTTCTTTGGGGTACCGCACAGGAAGAAGCCTTCTCGGTATTGAAAGATAAGTTGACACGTGCTCCTTTACTCCAACTTCCTGATTTTAATAAGACTTTTGAGCTTGAATGTGATGCTAGTGGAATTGGATTAGGAGGTGTGTTATTACAAGATGGCAAACCTGTTGCATACTTTTCTGAAAAATTGAGTGGGCCTAGTCTGAATTATTCTACTTATGATAAAGAATTATATGCTCTTGTTCGGACTTTAGAAACATGGCAACATTATTAATGGCCCAAAGAATTTGTTATACATTCTGATCATGAATCTTTGAAACATATTAAAAGGCAAGCTAAACTGAATCGTAGACATGCTAAATGGGTTGAATTCATTGAGACTTTCCCTTATGTCATTAAACACAAGAAGGGAAAAGAAAATGTTATTGCTGATGCATTGTCTCGTCGCTATACTATGCTTTCACAACTTGACTTCAAAATATTTGGTTTGGAGACCATCAAAGATCAATATGTGCATGATGTTGATTTAAAAGATGTAATGTAGAATTGCAAAGAAGGAAGAATGTGGAACAAGTTTGTCGTTAACGATGGATTTGTGTTTCGTGCTAACAAGCTATGCATTCCAGCTAGCTCCGTTCGTCTTTTGTTGTTGCAGGAGGCGCATGGAGGAGGATTAATGGGACACTTTGGCGTGAAGAAGACGGAGGACGTACTTGCTACACATTTCTTTTGGCCAAAGATGAGACGGGATGTTGAGCGTTTTATTGCTCGCTGCACTACATGTCAAAAAGCTAAGTCACGACTCAATCCTCATGGTTTATATATGCCTTTGCCTGTACCTAGTGTTCCTTGGGAGGATATATCTATGGACTTTGTTTTAGGTTTACCTCGAACAAAGAAGGGGAGGGATAGCATATTTGTTGCCGTGGATAGATTCTCGAAAATGGCACACTTTATACCATGTCATAAAAGCGATGATGCTGTTAATGTTGCTGATTTGTTCTTTCGTGAAATTATTCGCTTGCATGGTGTGCCAAATACTATTGTTTCAGATCGTGGTACTAAATTTCTTAGCCACTTTTGGAGATGTTTATGGGCTAAGTTGGGGACTAAACTGCTTTTTAGTACTACTTGTCACCCCCAAACTGATGGCCAAACTGAAGTAGTCAATAGAACATTGTCTACTATGCTTAGGGCTGTTTTGAAGAGTAATAAGAAAATGTGGGAGGAATGCTTGCCTCATATTGAATTTGCTTATAATCGTTCATTGCATTCTACTACTAAGATGTGCCCTTTTGAAGTTGTGTATGGTTTCCTACCTCGTGCACCTATTGATTTGTTGCCTCTTCCATCTTCGGAGAAGGTTAATTTTGATGCTAAACAACATGCTGAATTGATTTAAAAAATGCATGAGTTAACAAAGGAAAACATTGAGCGTATGAATGCCAAATATAAACTTGCTGGAGATAAGGGTAGAAAACATGTTGTGTTTGCACCTGGAGATCTTGTTTGGTTACATTTGCGTAAGGATAGATTTCCTGATTTGCGCAAATCAAAGCTCATGCCACGGGCTGATGGTCCCTTTAAGGTGTTAGAGAAAATAAATGATAATGCATATAAACTTGAGCTGCCTGCAGATTTTGGGGTTAGTCCCACTTTTAACATTGCAGATTTGAAGCCTTATTTGGGTGAGGAAGATGAACTTCCGTCGAGGACGACTTCATTTCAAGAAGGGGAGGATGATGAGGACATCAATACAATTGTTACACCCACAGGCCCTGCTGCTATACATACTGGACCAATTACTAGAGCTCGCGCACGCCAACTAAATTACCAGGTACTTTCGTTTCTTGGTAATGATTCTAATGTTCATGAGAATATGATGCTGCCTAAATTGGATACATTTGTTTTGCTTACAAATAAAGGGTCTAGCTTGGAGAAGGATGAAAATTGGAGCAAGAACAAGCATGGAGATGATAGCATGCGCAAGGGGAACAAGAACGGAGTTACAAGTGATGATTTCAGGACTTTGAAGCCACCATAATGGGCGCATGAAGCCTTGGACGAAATATACAAGATGCCACTTCATAAATTTCGTCCCGAGTTACTATAGGTGCTGCGTCACCTTATTATTGGGCCAGGCCCATGTAATTTCGAAATACATAAGTATAGGCTATTTTTAGAGTCCGTATGTGTGGGGAAACAAGAGATAGGGTTGATTTCGGACCGCTCCACCAAGGGCCACGAAATCCCCCCCCCCCCTCTTCCTTCATATATACAGCCCTTAGGGCATCGTTTAGACTTTGGGTTTTGTTTAGATTAAAAGTTCGCCATAGCTGCAACTTCGCGTACTTCGTTTGTGTTCAACGACCAGACAAAGGCGTCACAGAACCCCACCTTGATCAATAAAGCTTTCATCTTATATTCGCAATATCCAGATTG
>NC_041382.1:301121505-301205376 GCF_002162155.2 Triticum dicoccoides | reverse complement strand
GACGAAATATACAAGATGCCACTTCATAAATTTCGTCCCGAGGCTATTTTAGGTGCTGCGTCACCTTATTATTGGGCCAGGCCCATGTAATTTCGAAATACATAAGTATAGGCTATTTTTAGAGTCCGTATGTGTGGGGAAACAAGAGATAGGGTTGATTTCGGACCCCTCCACCAAGGGCCACGAAATTCCCCCCTCTTCCTTCATATATACAGCCCTTAGGGCATCGTTTAGACTTTGGGTTTTGTTTAGATTAAAAGTTCGCCATAGCTGCAACTTCGCGTACTTCGTTTGTGTTCAACGACCAGACAAAGGCGTCACAGAACCCCACCTTGATCAATAAAGCTTTCATCTTATATTCGCAATATCCAGATTGCAATCTCAGTTTCTTGCTTGTTCTTCGTTTGCTCGCAGGAAACAGACCCTCGTGGTCAGGTTGATCATGCTCCGGCGTGGTCGATAACCTCTCGGAGTTGGTTTAGCAATTGCTAAGGCGCGACGTCCTCGCACGTTCATAGTCGGATCGTCAAAGTCGACTTCCACCAAAGCGATATCCATCATCTCATCGAAAGACGGGACACCCCGCCTCTATCAATACATCTACGTCGTGCGTTTGACTCTCCCTGGCAATCGCTCTATCCAAGCTTTTGAGAGTTTTGACTACAACGGTTGCCGATCACCGCCTGCTGCTGGGTAAGAACTGGTAAGAATTTGAGATTTGCTTGACGGATTTGTGACACCCGCCACCACCACCACTTGTTAGTAGTCTGTAGGATCATATTCTTGTGTGTTTCTATTACTGCTAACCATGCCAGGATCACAAGCCGACGAGACTGACTGGGAGAACTTGACGAACAAGGAGCTTCATGATACGTTTCAGCAAATGATGAGTGGACAGGTGCACGATGTGATAAACAGATTTGAAGAGGCCATGGAGAAGATAGATGGCATGGAGAAGACGTTTGAAACAAAGCTCGATAACAAGTTTGCTGAATTGCTTTCGCGTTTTCCACCACCACCACCGGCTGCTCCTACCGCACCTCTGCAACAACAGCAACAACATCGACTACCTCCACGTCGGGAAATAGCCCTCCGCCGAGCGAGCCGTGTCCCTCTTCAGTCGGGCCAAACTGCTGGTGCTGCTGTTGATACTTCTGTGGCTCCTACTGCTGATGTGGAGGAGGATGATTATGTGGGAGATTATGAGGATGAGGTTGATCACAATCAGAACTACGTGCCACCACTAGCACAACAACCACCAGGTCGTCCACATGCAAATAATGGCAATGGTAGGGCTCACCCTCAGGTACGAGATCATGACCATCTCTCTAAACTAAAATTGAATATTCCACCATTTGAGGGTAGATATGTTCCTGATATATATCTTACTTGGGAGTTAGAAAGTGAACAACGATTTACATGTTTACAATATCCCGAGGAGAGACGTGTTCCTGCTGCTGTTTGTGCATTCACTAGTTTTGCATGTGTTTGGTGGTCTGAGCATTGTAGATTATATCCTATTCCGGCTACTTGGGCTGCTTTGAAAACTGCTATGCGTACTCGTTGGGTTCCACCATATTATCAATGTGAATTACTTCAAAAATTGCAGCGCTTAAGACAGGGGAAAAATTCTGTAGAAGAATATTATTAGGAATTACAAACTGGCATGATTAGATGTGGTATTGTTGAGGAGAATGAAGCTATGCTTGCATGTTTTATGGGTGGATTAAATAGAGAGATTCAGACGATTCTAGAGTATAAGGAGTATACTAATATCACTCGTTTATTCCATCTTGCTTGTAAAGCTGAACGTGAAGTGCAGGATCGACAGGCATTGGCGCGGACTAACTTTTCTGCAGGTCGACCTTCATCATGGACACCACGTGCATCATCTACTTCCACACGTTCTGCTACACCGGCGCCTCCGTCGGCTGCCACCTCCAACCGTGATACAATAAAGCAGGCACAATCACCACTATCTGCCAAGAGCACACCTTCTGGGCCTGCAAAGAGCTCTTCTTCATCCATGGCATCAACAGGGCAAACACATGATATTATTTGTCGACGTTGCAAGGGTGGAGGTCATTATGCGAGAGAATGCCCATCTAAGCGTGTGATGATTGTTACTGAGGATGGTGGGTATGAGTCCGCTAGTGACTATGATGAGGAGACCTTGGCTCTTATTACACGTGAAGAACATGGTGGAGACGATTCTGATCATGAGACGCAATACATGGCTCCTGAAGATGCTGACAGGTATGAATGTTTAGTTGCTCAACGTGTTTTGAGTATGCAGGTTACACAAGCTGAGCAAAATCAGAGGCATAATTTGTTCCATACAAAGGGAGTTGTGAAGGAACGTTTTGTTCGCGTGATCATAGATGGAGGGAGCTGCAATAACTTGGCTAGCATGGAGATGGTGGAGAAGCTATCTCTCACCACAAGACCACATCCACATCCTTACTACATCCAATGGTTCAACAACAGCGGCAAGGTTAAGGTAACACGTACTGTTCGTGTGCATTTTAGTATCTCTACATATGCTGATTATGTTGATTGTGATGTGGTACCTATGCAAGCATGTTCCTTATTACTTGGTAGACCATGGCAATTTGATAAAAATTCTGTACACCATGGTAGAAACAATCAGTATACTCTTGTTCATAACGATAAGAATATTACTTTGCTTCCTATGACTCCTGATTCCATTTTGAAAGATGATATTAATAGAGCTAATAAAGCAAAACAGGAGACAAATAAGAGTGAAAATCAGATTGTGGCAAAAGAATTTGAGCACCAAATGAAGCCTAATAATAAACCATCTACTGTTGTTTCTGAAATTAAATTGAAAAGTGCATGTTTACTTGCCACCAAATCTGATGTTGATGAGCTAGATTTTAGCAAATCTGTTTGCTATGCTTTTGTGTGCAAAGAGGCATTATTTTCATTCGAGGACGTGCCTTCCTCTTTGCCCCCTGCTGTCACTAACATTTTGCAGGAGTTCGCTGACGTCTTTCCACAAGACGTGCCACCGGGATTACCACCTATTCGAGGGATTGAGCATCAAATTGACTTAATTCCCGGTGCTTCGCTACCCAACCGTGCACCATACCGTACCAATCCAGAGGAGACGAAGGAGATTATGTGTCAAGTACAAGAACTGCTCGACAAAGGTTATATACGTGAATCCCTTAGTCCTTGTGCTGTTCCTATCATTTTAGTGCCGAAAAAGGATGGCACGTCACGTGTGTGCGTTGATTGTAGAGGCATTAATAATATTACTATTCGTTATCGTCATCCTATTCCTAGGCTAGATGATATGCTTGATGAATTGAGTGGCTCTACAATATTCTCCAAAATTGATTTGCGTAGTGGATACCATCAAATTCGTATGAAATTGGGTGATGAATGGAAAACAGCATTTAAAAGTAAGTTTGGATTATATGAGTGGTTAGTCATGCCTTTTGGGTTAACTAATGCACCTAGTACTTTCATGAGGTTAATGAACGAAGTTTTACGTGCTTTCATTGGACGATTTGTGGTAGTTTACTTTGATGACATATTGATTTATAGCAAATCTTTGGAGGAACATTTGGAACATTTACGTGCTGTTTTTATTGCTCTACGTGATGCACGTTTGTTTGGAAACCTTGGAAAGTGCACCTTTTGCACCGACCGAGTATCTTTTCTTGGCTATGTTGTTACTCCACAGGGAATTGAAGTTGATAAAGCCAAGATTGAAGCTATTGAGAGTTGGCCGCAGCCCAAAACGGTCACACAAGTGAGGAGTTTCCTTGGCCTCGCTGTTTTCTATAGGAGTTTTGTGAGAGATTTCGGCACCATTGCTGCACCTCTCAACGAGCTTACAAAGAAGGATGTGCCTTTTGTTTGGGGTACCGCACAGGAAGAAGCTTTCACAATATTGAAAGATAAGTTGACACATGCTCCTTTACTCCAACTTCCTAATTTCAATAAGACTTTTGAGCTTGAATGTGATGCTAGTGGAATTGGATTAGGAGGTGTGTTATTACAAGATGGAAAACCTGTTGCATACTTTTCTGAAAAATTGAGTGGGCCTAGTTTGAACTATTCTACTTATGATAAAGAATTATATGCTCTTGTTCGGACCTTAGAAACATGGCAACATTATTTATGGCCCAAGGAATTTGTTATACATTATGATCATGAATCTTTGAAACACATTAAAAGTCAAGCAAAACTGAACCGTAGACATGCTAAATGGGTTGAATTCATTGAGACTTTCCCTTATGTCATTAAACACAAGAAGGGTAAAGAAAATGTTATTGCTGATGCCTTGTCTCGTCGTTATACTACGCTTTCACAACTTGACTTTAAAATATTTGGTTTGGAGACCATCAAAGATCAATATGTTCATGATGCTGAATTTAAAGATATATTGCAGAATTGTAAGGAAGGGAGAACTTGGAACAAGTTCATTCTTAACGATGGATTTGTGTTTCGTGCCAACAAGCTATGCATTCCAGCTAGCTCCGTTCGTCTTTTGTTGTTGCAGGAGGCGCATGGAGGTGGATTAATGGGACACTTTGGCGTCAAGAAGACGGAGGATATACTTGCTACACATTTCTTTTGGCCAAAGATGAGACGGGATGTTGAGCGTTTTGTTGCTCGCTGCACTACATGTCAAAGAGCTAAGTCACGACTCAATCCTCATGGTTTATATATGCCTTTGCCTGTACCTAGTGTTCCTTGGGAGGATATATCTATGGACTTTGTTTTAGGTTTACCTCGAACAAAGAAGGGGAAGATAGCATATTTGTTGTCGTGGATAGGTTCTCGAAAATGGCACACTTTATACCATGTCATAAAAGCGATGATGCTGTTAATGTTGTTGATTTGTTCTTTCGTGAAATTATTCGCTTACATGGTGTGCCAAATACTATTGCTTCAGATCGTGATACTAAATTTCTTAGCCACTTTTGGAGATGTTTATGGGCTAAGTTGGGGACTAAGCTGCTTTTTAGTACTACTTGTCACCCCCAAACTGATGGACAAACTGAAGTAGTCAATAGAACATTGTCTACTATGCTTAGGGCTGTTTTGAAGAATAACAAGAAAATGTGGGAAGAAATCTTGCCTCATATTGAATTTTCTTATAATCGTTCATTGCATTCTACTACTAAGATGTGCCCTTTTGAAATTGTGTATGGTTTCCTACCTCGTGCACCTATTGATTTGTTGCCTCTTCCATCTTCAGAGAAGGTTAATTTTGATGCTAAAGAACGTTCTTAATTGATTTTAAAAATGCATGAGTTAACTAAGGAAAACATTGAGCGTATGAATGCTAAATATAAACTTGCTGGAGATAAGGGTAGAAAACATGTTGTGTTTGCGCCTGGAGATCTTGTTTGGTTACATTTGCGTAAAGATAGATTTCCTAATCTGCGCAAATCAAAGCTAATGCCACGTGCTGATGGTCCTTTTAATGTGTTAGAGAAAATAAATGATAATGCATATAAGCTTGAGCTACCTGTAGATTTTGGGGTTAGTCCCACTTTTAACATTGCAGATTTGAAGCCTTATTTGGGTGAGGAAGATGCGCTTCCGTCGAGGACGACTTCATTTCAAGAAGGGGAGGACGATGAGGACATCAATACCATTGTTACACCCACAGCCCCTACTGTTACATATACTGGACCAATTACTAGAGCTCGCGCACGCCAATTAAATTACCAGGTACTTCCGTTTCTTGGTAATGATTCTAATGTTCATGAGATTATGATGCTAGCTAAATTGTATACATTTGTTTTGCTTACAAATGAAGGGCCTAGCTTGGAGAAGGATGAACATTGGAGCAAGAACACGCATGGAGTTGATGGAATGCGCAAGGGGATCAAGAACGGAGTTACAAGTGATGATTTCAGGACTTTGAAGCCGCCATAAGGAGTGCATGAAGCCTTGGACGAAATATACAAGATGCCACTTCATAATATTCGTCCATAGGCTATTCTAGGTGCTGCATCACCTTATTAATGGGCCAGGCCCATGTAATTTCGAAATACTTAAGTATAGGCTATTTTTAGAGTCCGTATGTGTGGGGAAACAAGAGTTAGGGTTGGTTTCGGACCCCACCCTCAAGGGCCACGAAATTCCCCCCTCTTCCTCCATATATACAGCCCTTAGGGCGTCGTTTAGACTTTGGGTTTTGTTTAGATTAAAAGTTCGCCATAGCTGCAACTTCACGTACTTCGTTTGTGTCCAACGACCAGACCAAGACATCACAGAACCCCACCTTGATCAATAAAGCTTTCATCTTATATTCGCAATATCCCGATTGCAATCTCAGTTTCTTGCTTGTTCTTCATTTGCTCGCAGGAAACAGACCCTCGTGGTCAGGTTGATCGTGCTCCGGCGTGGTCAATAACCCTCGGAAGTTGGTTTAGCGATTGCTAAGGCGCGAAGTCTCGCACGTTCGTAGTCGGATCGTCAAGGTCGACTCCCACAGAAAACGATAGCCACCATCTCATCGAAACATCGGGACACCTTAGCCTCTATCAACTTCATGATGGCACCAACAAGGACTACATCTTTAGGACCCCTAAAGATTTCGAGACTCGAGACAAGAATTCAATACACACTACTGGGTGTAGGACGGTTGACGGGCACCCTGGAGAAACCAGTGGTTGGCCGGGATGCATGGAGAAGTGCCATAACATCTTGTGGAAAGCTTCACGCAGACTCAAAGAGACGGAAGAATACTTCATGCACGGAAGCTTACCTGTGCAACCGCAAGTCACTATGGGCTCTGGCTTAGTTGACCTTAGTTGTGACTCCGGCCGGGACGGTGCTAGCAGATGTAGAACTACATTAGGATTGGATGAGCACCGGACAGTGGTCAGAGGAACTCTTCAGAAGACCATGTTTCGGTCATCTTGTTCTCACACCCTGAAGTGCGAGAATGTAAAGGAAGGGATCGAATCTTGCGGGTAAAGTGTACAAACCTCTGTAGAGGGTTAAAACTTAATCGATTAGCCGTGTCCCCAGTTACGGACAATTTGAGCCTCTGGACATGGATCTATCTCGGAACTCTCAACACCGGACTGGTAACTTAATTGTGGGAAACTTACGATGATTTGGGCTATGATACATCGGTTGGCGGAACCATGTCATGATAGAAAATTCCGTAGTACAGACTCCGGTTAATTCCTTTGATGTAGGGAAAATAAAACCAGCTTTTATGCAAACAAAACTCAGTTACAGAGCCACAAAGACATATTGCATATAGTATAGTTTATCATTTGTTTTCTCTTATTGTGATCTTGCCGGTACATTCAATGTACTGACCTACACATCTGCAACATACCTTGTTGCAGATATTTCTGCGATGAGTAAGAGTTACGATACGGGGTTACGGTCTACACTCAACTTGCCGATGGCGTTGATGGGACTCCACACCCGATTGTTTGTTTCCGCTGAGACTTATGAGGTATATATCTGTTTTACGTTATTTATACATGTGATTGCACTTTGATATGTACATTGATGTACTGTGTTGGGGATAGAGGGAGGCTTGATCGTCTGAGGTCGGGTCACTACAAACAACAAGGTACGACTGGAACAAATAAGTGGTAAGAATAACTAGAGCTACATGAATACCCACCTATAAACTCCCGAAACTTTCTAGTTATGCAATCTGGTGTTGGGGATACAGGGAGGCACAATATATATCACACAACTAACAAGCAATACGCTCCAACTGTATCCATCCATCAACACATAACCAAGAAAACTCCGGAAATCATGTACCTCAACCTTCGAAAAGCATCCGTTATACGAGTTACGACAATAATCCCGAACTCCTGCCCCAGTACTGGGTGCCGTCGAGGTTAACTCACCAATAACTGCATAAAAGATATTTTTGATGTCGGCAAACTCAGGTATTCCAGAACTTCCATGATAAAATTGTGACGACAACACCTCGGAGCTCAACTCCCCGAGACATTGACACAACCCCTAAATGTTAGGAGGCACCAAGAACAATGTTCTCGTCACAAGACTATCGGAACGATCCCAATATACCCGCGTGATCCTAATTTTTTTCGTGAAATTTGAGGTGAGGAAAGACAAAACATCTACATCAGGAGGCCTCACCCGAGCGACGAAGGGACTGAGGAGTAAAAAGAATCGTAATCTCTGATATATATAATCCTAAGACTCAAATAATTTTTGTTCTAGACTCAACAACGTCAGCGATTCGATCAAGCAGGGGGATCCTAAGTTGGGGATGGCTCTGATTACCAACTTGTAATGCCCACGATGCGGCTATAGCTCCCACGTGTCGAGGCACTACTTAGCGGCATAACTGCATAATGTTTTTGTTGCAAGAAGGGTCATCTTCACAACATCCCATGTAATGAACAAGAAAGGGATAAATAGAGTTGGCTTACACTCACCACGCCACACAATATTCAAATAAGTTCATACATCATCAAAGTACACTCATAGACCGACTACGGACAGCCAAATGAAAAGAAGATAACCCAACTGCTAGATCCCCGATCGTCACAACTGGGCGCCAATACTGATCATCCGGAAACAAAACATAGTAACGATCAAGGTCTTTGTCAAACTCCCACTTGAGTTCGGTATCATCACCTGCACTGGTATCATCGACACCTGCAACTGTTTTGGAAGTATCCGTGAGTCACGAGGACTCAGCAATCTCAGACCCGCGAGATCAAGACTGTTTAATCTTATGTGTAGGATAAGGTAATGAGGTGGAGTTGCAGCAAGAGCTAAGCAAATATGGTGGCTAACATACGCAAATAAGAGTAATATGAGAAGCTACGCAACGGTCGTGAAGCAATAAGTGATCCTGAAACTACTTACATTCAAACATAACACAAGACCGTGTTCACTTCCCGGACTCCACCGAAAAGAGACCATCACGGCTACACACGCGGTTGATTCATTTTAATTAAGTCAAGTGTCAAGTTCTCTACAACCATATATTAACAAATTCCCATCTTCCACAAAACTAAGGGCACTGTTCTCAAAAGTTTATACCCTGCAGGGGTGTCCCAACTTAGCCCATCACAAGCTCTCACGATCAACGAAGGATATTCCTTCTCCCGGAAAGACCTGATCAGTCTCGGAATCCCGGTTACAAGACATTTCAACAATGGTAAAACAAGACCAGCAAGACCGCGTGACTGTGCTGACAAATACCGATAGGAGCTGCACATATCTCATTCTCAGGGCACACCAGATAGGTCAAGCTACGAGTAAAACCAACCCTCAAGTTTCCCCAAGGTGGCCCCGTAGGCTGCCGATTCAGACCAACACTCAGAGGAGCACTGGCCCGAGGGGGGCTTAAAATAAAGATGACCCTCGGGTTTGCAGAACCCAAGGGAAAGTTGTAGGTTGTTAGGCAAATGTAAAAGCAAGGTTGGGCCTTGCTGGAGGTGTTTTATTCAAAGCAAAATGTCAAGGGGGTCCCATAACCCCAACCACGTAAGGAACGCAAAATCAAGGAACATAAGACCGGTATGACGGGAACTAGGGCGGCAAGAGTGGAACAAAACACCAGGAAAAAGGCCAAGCCTTCCATCATTTACCAAGTATATAGATGAATTAATTAAAACAAGAGATAATGTGATATCCAAACATATCCATGTTCCAACATGGAACAACCTGCAAGGCACCTACAACTAGCAATGCTATAAGAGGGGCTGAGCAAAAGCGGTAACTTAGACAAACAACGGTTTGCTAGGAAGGTGGGTTAGAGGCTTGACATGGAAATATGGGAGGCATGTTATAACAAGTGGTAGGTAGCGCGACATAGCGATAGAACGAACAACTAGCAAGCAAAGATAGAAGTGATATCGAGGGTAATGGTCATCTTGCCTGCAAAGTTCTCAGAGTAGTCGAAAGCTTGCTCCTCATTAGCGTACTCAACAGGTTCCTCGTTCACGTAATCGTCTCCTGGCTCTACCCAAAGTAAGAACACAGGCAATGGGACAACAATCAATCATGGTGCAATGCACAAGCAACATGATGCAAGACATGGCATGTCATGCAAGGTATGATGTGCAATGCACATGGGTACTCTGGAAGGGAATAGATGATCAAGGCATCAACTTGTCAAAACAAGTATGCTGCCGGAAATATGAGGTGATTTCGGTCAAAATCGATATAAGGATCATCGGAAACGGATGCACGGTTTGCAAATGATAAGCTAAAACTAGAATGATGCAAATCTGTGATTAACAGCATCATAGCACTTAGAATGCAACAAGAAACTATGCTACAGCACTCCAACATAGCAACAAAGCACATGACCATAAAGTACACATGAAACTCTAAAAATCATGAACACTAAGCTCCTGCGAGTTCTCACTAGAACAAGCTCAAAATAGCATGGCAAAAATGAAAATGATATCAGCTTCACAGACTTAGAGAAAATACTAAGCATGGCAAAACAGCATCATATAGCAATGTTTGGAGCAAGCAAACAACATCCTACAGGAACATATCATGGCAAACAAAGGCATGACATGCTAGTACTAAAGACATAGATCAAAACTCTCTTACTGAACTTTAACCAAAGAGGCATGGAAAATGATGTGCACCCATGCAAACATGGCAAGTTATATTAACAGTTTCATACTTGGAAGTAAAACAGAGCATGGCAGGAACAAATTCATGATAGCAACTTTGCAAGCTCAATCCACTCACCATAAGGCATTTCATGGCATGACAACGTAAACAACATGAAGTAGACATATTCAAGAAGCTAAGCATGGCAAGAGCAAGCATGGAGGGTACATGCATCACTAGCAAAACCCATGGTAAAGTTGAATAACATGTTAACAATCTGCCAGGAACAATATTTAGCAAAAGTCGAGCAAGGAAATTACATTCTAGAGTACTCGATAATTGCAAACAGAGGCATGAAGGAAGAGAGAAATACCACATCTACGAAACATGTTTACTTAACTATCTCAAAATGTGCATGGATCTCATGGTAGCAACAAGTTTACATGGCATCAAAATGTAACAGGAAAAGGACTTAGCAACATCACGGTGTCTGAAACCAGCAACATTATGAAGCCTACTTTGCATGCTTGTTCTAGTCACCACATAGATCACAAAAATACAAGGCTTGCACCTCTGTAAAGATGGCATGAAGGATCTCATAAAACATGTAGACATCATGCCCATAGGGTGCACACACATAATGCAACGAAAATGACAAATCGTCAAGTTCTGTTAAATTCCCGCAGACAACATCATATATCACTTCTGTAACGATGATAATGGCATCCATATGGATAGTAACATGCATGAAAATGACACTAACATGAAGAACATCACGAGACGAACATTTTGATATATCATATGCATGAATCGGAGCACCGAGCACGGAGATATAGCATGTTGAACAGGGCATAAAAATATCACAGGGATAAGGACTTGGGCGATTTTTTATCCTCCGGATCTGGATCTAGGGTTTTGGCAGCATAGATAACGAGGATGGCCGGAGCTTCACCGGATCTTCGTCGGAGATGGACGGAGACAGCGGGGAAGAGGACTCCGGCGAGGGGGCGGTGGGATCCGGGCGGCACGAGGGCGGCGCCGGCCGGAGGCGGCGTCAGAACCGAGGCGCGGCGGAGGTTGGTGACGCCGACGAGGAGTGGCGTGCGGTGGCGCTGACGGCGGTGGCAGGCGGAGAAGGGCGCGGGAGGCGCAGGCGACCGCTCGGGCGGGGGCGGGGCGCGATGCTAGTGGCTGAGGGCGGCGGTGGAGGCTTGTCCGGTGAGGTTGGATGTGTCCGGCGGAGAGGGGAAAACTGCTAGGGTTTCATCCGGGATTTTCGGGGGGAGACACATATTTATAGGTAGAGGGAGCTAGGAGTGTCCAAACGAGGTGCGGTTTTCGCCCACACGATCGTGATCCAACGACGGAGAGCATGGATGGGGTTTTGATGGGTGAGTGGGCTGTTTTGGAGGGGTGATGGTCTGCAACACAAGTAGGGCTTTTGCGATTACCCGGTTAACCGTTGGGGCATCAAACAAACTCCAAATGGAATGAAATTTGACAGGCGGACTACCAGTGATGTAACAAGGTCACTCGACTAATCTTGACCCATTCCGAGAATGTTTTTCTCCCGCTCACAAAACAAGATTAGAGGGGTGCAACGGGGCACGAGAGAGCGTCCGATTGCGAAACGGACAACGGGGAAAATGACCGGATGCATGAGACGAACACGAATGCAAATGAGATGCACATGATGACTTGATATGAAATGCATGACATGTACAAAATGCAAAACGAAGACAAAAACCCAACCACGAAGGGAATTTCATATCGCATACCGGAAATGGCAAGAGTTGGAGTTACAAATATGGAAAGTTACATCCGAGTGTTACACATATCATGCAAAGTGAACATGGAAAGATGGGCATAGAATATGTATTGGCCAATATCCCATAATCATATGAAAGATAATCCACGGGATCCGAAGTCATCATTGTTCTCTAGAGCTTGTTTTGTCAACACGTGGGATTGCGATGTTGACAAGTATTCATGGGTACCTACACAAAAGAGACACAAACCAAAGAAATTGTGTTCGTGGTAAATGTACACATCGTCCATCATGATGTGTATGTGCATGTGTGAGTGAGCACAAGATAAGCATCGCTCAAAGAAATTGCATGCATGGTACAAGAACATGTCATCCATCGTGAAAGAATAGTTATTGTGTATAACACGATGGGGACACACATTGAGAATGCAATTATATGGCACATCAATATCATTATAATTCATGAGGAGAATATTATGCACATAATTATTGGGAACATTGATGCGGAGCATCCTACAATCATCCCCATGTACACTCGAGCATATGCCATTGGACCTAAGGTGAAATCTCTCCTTTACGAATCTTCCCTTTCCGCATGTAATACATGGATGCTACTTCAATCGCGGACCTTGTGCATACTCAGGTACACCCTAGGAGACCATGGAGAGCCCAAGGACCAAGGCGAAGCATGCGCGGAAGCGAAGGAAGGAGAAGGAAGAAGAGCCAGCTGCTACAGCGGCTGGACATCCGGCCATTGCCCCAGAAATATGGCATCGGCTATCCAGAGAACACTGGAAATAACCAGCGCAGCCCGGACATCCAGACATCACCCCAGACATCCGGCTCCTCCCGAGGTACCAGACATCCGGCCCCTGCCCTAGAAATCCGGCCTGCCATCACCGAATGCAACTGGAAGGCCCAGGCCAGCCCGGACATCCGGCCTCCCAGCCCGGACATCTGGCCCGTCGCGAAGCCCCGGACATCCGGCCCCCAGCCCGAACATTCGACGCCTATCTACGCATAGTGAACGGGCCTAGGGCCCATGTATCCCCCCTCTCACTTACCCCTTCATGGGCTAACACTATATATAGACCCCTCCTCCTCCTAGATAAGGTTAGCGTTGTGATAGCTCATATTCGAGATGGTGCCTCGCTCATCCACATCTGATCTACTCCACGAGAGAGACCATGGCCCCTCTACGGAGAAGATCCACGTTGGATTCAAGACCTCCTCGCGGAGAAGACCATCAAGACCTCCTCACGGAGAAGAACCGGTTACCCCTTGTATCGTCCCTTGTTGATCGTGGATCATGTATCTCCCTTTGTGTTCATGGATCTAGCACATGTGTGATCATACTTGTTGGTTTGAGTGTTTCTCTTGTGTTCCCCTTTGAGACTTCCCCTCGTGTTCTTTGTGTTCTTCACGGGATCCGCTCCTTTCGTGAAAGATCAGCCATATATGGTTCCATCCTACATCATCTTGGATCAGAGCCAGCTTGCTCATGATCATTTTAGTATCATGAGCCACGTTGATCACGATTTCGGAGCCTCCTCGTTGTGTTTTCTAGCCTTGTTTTGTTGATTTTGTCCCTAATTCGAAAATCCCCACCAAAAATAGCCTCAATTTTTTTGTGATTTGTCGGTTTGATGAGGTTTTGTTGGATTTGATCCATGGATTTTCTTGGTTTTGAGTGGATCTAGCATCTCCCCAAGTTTCTCCACTTCCCATCCACGAAATCTCTGCAATTTTGCCCCCAAAATCATCAATTTCCGCCCCAAATCGAGTTTCAAAATCCAAATCTCGATCTGGAATCGTCGGGCCGGACATCCGGACCACAGTCTAGACATCCGAGCCCCAAGCCGGACATCCGGCTCCTGGAGCACATTTTCATGCAGTTTTCTGGACATCAGGTCTCGGATATCCGGCCCCGACCCCAGATGTCCGGCCCCTGGGAATTCAGTTTGTCCAGTTTCACCGTTTTGTCCATAACTAACTCATCCGGAGTCCGATTTTGACGTTCTTTACCTCATTTTGAAGCTCTTGACATCCCCCATCCCACAAAAATACTACCATCACCATTTGACTCCATCAAATTTTCGGAACTTTGGCATCTTTGCCTAGGGCTTCCACTATATCATCTGCATAACCACCACCAACTTCCGCAACCTAACCCATATTGGTCCACATAGCATTAGTGGTTGTTTGAGTTGTGATTTGAGTCTCCTAACGTGTTTAGGATACTTTGGGACGGTTGCTTCTTCATCAAGCACCACCACCACCATAAGTTCCACATAGGCTTGCCCACCATGCATTTCCGCCACCCCAACTTAACCCAAATTTTTTAGTGTTGTGAGTTGTGTCTCCTAAGGTCTTTCGGCTACTTAGGGACCATGCTTCCAACTCTGACACCGTGTATAGTTCACCACCTTACCCTCCACTTCCGCATTGCGTCTCAAAACCCATCATTGCATTTCTGCAATCTCATTGAGCTTCCGTAACCACCACCGCTTTCCCGCTACCATCATTTGACATTTGTCTTTTGAGATCTTGAGTTCGTGGATTTTCTGTTTCCTAAGGTGCTTCGGCTACGTAGGGACGAGTCTCCATCATCTTGGTATCTCCATCAAGATCACCGCCACTCATCATCTCCATGGACGGTAACCTCCATATCATCTTGGTATCGTGGTATCCCTCCTTTGTATATTCCCCTTGCAATTGCATTGATAACCCCTAGCCCATTTTGCATTACTTGCCTATCGAGAGTAGCCATTTGATTATTGTCGGCAATGTTACTTGTGCACATTAGAGGTCTACACCTTCCATTACATACATACCATATCATATTGGTATCATCATATCATCTCTTGTGCCACAAGTTTGTTCCCGCATATATACAATTGCTATCTTGGTTTGTGCATTTCGCATTGTGGCCATAAAAAAATAAGAATAAGCTTTTAAGCAAAAGAGAGAAAAACAAAAGAGCTTGTAAGAAAGTGCCATAGCATCATACCACATTGCATATAAGATTGTCATATCCGATCATCTTGGATCATACCACCGGACCATACATACATATCATACTTGGGATAGAAGTTTATCCATTTTGCAACTTACAGGTTGTGCACAAGTGTGGTATCCGCCTATTGAGCAATCGTGCTAGTGTCTCTCTTGAGTTGTGCAACACAAGCGTTTTCCGTGGATTCCACATTTTGTGCTCATCCTTGGTTGCACGTTCCCATTTAGCTATCCGTGTGTGCGTTTCCGTGTGCCATTCATTGCTATTGGTCTACTTGTTCCACTTGCTAATTTGTGAATATCTTTCAACATTATTGACTCTTGCTCACATTTTGCATCAAATTTTTGTGCCACTATCCTCACCGAGCTCCACCAGAAGCCTTATTTGTGTAGGTGTGAGAAACCGACAAGAATTGGTACCAATTGTGCTATTTCCCTATTACATCATTGAGCGATCATTGATCCATCTTCAACATTGGTCAAGGTACATTTGGTATAGTTCTTCTCCTTTCTCCACTCATATTTGCTCATGTATTTGATGGATAGGCAAGGCATTTCATCTCTGGTCTTCGACAACAACAACGGCGTGAACAACTACATCACCAAAGTGTCAATCTTTGATCTACAACGACAAATGCAAGGCGCACAATCAAGATTGCAAGAGCGCATCGAGAAGCTCTCCATCGACATTCATCACTCCAATGCAAGGAAAAGGGGCTACATTGACAACAAGCTTACCGCACAAAAGGAGGAGCAAGATGCAAGGATGGAGGAGATTCGGACCTTGTTGATCAATCGTTCTTCCCCTTCATCATCCTTAAGGCGGCAACGTTCAAGTCACAATTCTTCGGAGCACAAAAATGATGCAAGCGCAAGTCGTCCACATCTCCATGGCAACCACCATCACGTTCGTGATCCACATCATCATGAAGGGCAAGTCACCTCCAAGCACGATGTGCACGACGATGACGAACCCCATCGAGCTCAAGCACGACAACGACACCATCATTCTGAAGATGCTTGCCAAGCGCAAATCCACAAGTCCCAACAAGCCCTACTTCATGCCAAGGCCAACCTTCATGAGCATAAGAGAAGATAGCGAGACGAGCACCACCAAGACGGAGTTACGACTGCACCAACCACTTCGGCATCTTCGTCAAGTGTTCTCAAGGCATCTTCGCCTTCAAACGTACGTCATCTTTGTCTACTTCCCATGAGTTCGCCTACATCGACATCCTCACCAACGAGGCTACCACCTACGAGCGAGGGCGACACCTCCATCTTCGGAAGCCCGTCGAGGAAGATGGCCGAACATGGGAATTTCCCTTCGGTCATGGAGATGAGCTACGAGGTGCCACATCATATGGGCCTCCAACAACAAGACGGTGACAAGAAGCTCGAGCTAGGGCCATCCCCTTCGACCACGGCGACGAGCATGAACCTCTTCAACAACATGAAGACGACGCCCATATTGGACTCATACTCTGAGTCAAGCTACGAGACCGCAAACGAGACCTTATCTTTGGTATTAGAGGAGAGTGATGATGTGCCATCTTCGGCCTTCATCCACGGCTACGACTACGATATGATTGAGCATGGAGACATTTTCACCTACATCTCTCCGACAACCACATATGATGAGATGTCCCAATTGCAATGTAAGGAGAGCCACCACCCCATGAGTGAGATGAGTGACTCCACCATATGTGACATTGAGTGCAGTTCCTATGAGAGGATGAGTGTGACCACCACTAGCCCCATACATGAGAGCATGACACACACCCTATGTGAGGTTGAAAGCCATTTGAGTGACTCCACCCACCATACGAGTGAGAGCATCGAAGAGGGAGTGAGTGAGCCACAACACTTAGTGAGTGAGGTAGTTGGCGTGAGGCCACTATGATTTCTAATGAATTAACCTCTACTCCGAGTGTGTTTTCTTCTTTGGTGCTAGGTCTCCTACATGATGACATGCCTATCCTCGACGAGTCCATACCTCCAATGGAGACAACGATGGCCATGGTGGTAGAAGATGCACCCCACATGGTTCCATCAAGATGAAGATGACCATGACTTGGTCTTCGACACCTCACCTACAACACATGAGCGATGCTCTAAAGGTAACATAGGTGATGGTGATTTTCTTGTCCCACTAGTGGACTATATTACCAATGATTGTTTGCATGATGTTGACACACCTATTACCATGCTAGATGCTAGTGCGACTTCCTCATGTCATGACTTACCAATTTATGATGAATATGATGATGAGCATGTTGGGTTTCCTAGTTGTGATGCTATGCTCCATAGGATATCATGTGAAAATTCTATTGGTCACTTCATGTTTGATAATCCTTTAAACTTGTCATATGCTATGAGTGAGATATCCCATATTGCATCATTTCAAACTCAACATAGTAGCTATGCATGCCCCATTAAAATAAATCCCATTTGCACTTATGGCATAGATGACGAGATGATGGTCATTGCCTTTTGTTTCTCTTGTGATGATATTGCCATGCTTCCTTTACATGATTTGCACAATTCATCTACTATGCCATGCCATGATCGCATAGAACCAAATATGCTATTGATAAACCGTCTCTCTATGACATCATTTTGCACCGTGGTTGCATTGATCACATTCACAATACATTTGTGTGGACAATGAATGCTTTTGCTCCCATGAATGCTTTACATCTCATTCCATATCATCTTGCTAAGCTTCATGTGTTTTGTCACGGACATTCTTGCCGCACGGACTCATACTTCCTTGATGGACACTTTGTGTGCACTAACCATTGTATTTTCGAGTGTCGTTTGTGTTTGCTTTTCTTGCATGTATACCACTCCGGTGACACCTTGGAGTACTTGGATTGCGCAATGTCTTCAACTCCGTCCAACTACAAGTCCGTCCGCAACAACCGTTTCCATAGTGATGAGGATCATGATCCAAGGTAGGATCTTCACCAAGGGAGGGGAGATGATGCAAAGCATCCTACGATCATCCCCATGTACACTCGAGCATACGCCATTGGACGTAAGGTGAACTCGCTCCTTTATGAATCTTCCCTTTCCGCATGTAAGACATGGATGCTACTTCAAGCGCGGACCTTGTGCATACTCAGGTACACCCGAGGAGACCATTGAGAGCCCAAGGACCAAGGCCAAGCGTGCACGGAAGCGAAGGAAGGAGAAGGAAGAAGAGTCAGCTCCTACAGCGTCCGGACATCCGGCCCCAGCCCGGACATCCGGTCTAGCCCGGGCATCCGGCACTTGCCCCAGAAATCCGGCATCGGCTATCCAGAGAACACCAAAAAGGACCAGCACAGCCCGGACATCCGGACATCCGGCTCTTCCTGTAGTCCCGGACATCCGGCCCCTGCCCCGGAAATCTGGCCCCTCCATCACCGAATGCAAGTGGAAGACCCAGGCTCTCCTGGACATCAGGCCTCCCAGCCCAGACATCCAACCCGTCGCGAAGCCCCGGACATCCGGCCCCTAGCCCGGACATCCGGCGCCTGTCTGCGCATAGTGAACGGGGCAAGGGCCCATGTATCCCCCTCTCACTTATCCCTTCGTGGGCTAACACTATATATAGACACCCTCCTCCTCCTAGTTAGGGTTAGCATTGTGATAGCTCATATTTGAGATAGAGCCTCGCTCATCCACATCGGATCTACTCCACGAGAGAGACCGCGGCCCCTCTACGGAGAAGATCCATGTTGGATTCAAGACCTCCTCGCGAAGAAGGCCATCAAGACCTCCTCACGGCGAAGAACCGGTTACCCCTTGTATCATCCCTTGTTGATCATGGATCATGTATCTCCCTTTTTGTTCATGGATCTAGCACATGTGATATCATACTTGCTGGTTTGAGTGTTTCTCTTGTGTTCCCCTTTGTGATTTCCCCTGGTGTACTTCGCGGGATCCGCTCCTTTCGTGAAAGATCGGCCATATAGGGTTCTGAAGGAAATATGCCCTAGAGGCAATAATAAAGTTATTATTTCTTTCCTTATATCATGATAAATGTTTATTATTCATGCTAGAATTGTATTAACCGGAAACATAATACATGTGTGAATACATAGACAAACAGAGTGTCACTAGTATGCCTCTACTTGACTAGCTCATTGAATCAAAGATGGTTAAGTTTTCTAGCCATAGACAAGAGTTGTCATTTGATTAACGGGATCACATCATTAGAGAATGATGTGATTGACTTGACCCATTCCGTTAGCATAGCACTTGATCATTTAGTTTGTTGCTATTGCTTTCTTCATGACTTATACATGTTCCTATGACTATGAGATTACGCAACTCCCATTTACCGGAGGAACACTTTGTGTGCTACCAAACGTCACAACGTAACTGGGTGATTATAAAGGTGCTCTACAGGTGTCTCCGAAGGTAATTGTTGGGTTGGCGTATTTCGAGATTAGGATTTGTCACTCCGATTGTCGGAGAGGTATCTCTGGGCCCACTCGGTAATGCACATCACTATAAGCCTTGCAAGCATTGCAACTAATGAGTTAGTTGCAAGATGATGTGTTACGGAACGAGTAAAGAGACTTGCCGGTAACGAGATTGAACTAGGTATTGAGATACCGACGATCGAATCTCAGGCAAGTAACATACCGATGACAAAGGGAACATCGTATGTTGTTATGCGGTTTGACCGATAAAGATCTTCATAGAATATGTAGGAGCCAATATGAGAATCCAGGTTCCGCTATTGGTTATTGACCGGAGACGTGTCTCGGTCATGTCTACATAGTTCTCGAACCCGTAGGCTCCGCACGCTTAACGCTAAGATGACAGTTATATTATGAGTTTATATGTTTTGATGTACCAAAGGAGTTCGGAGTCCCGGATGAGATCGGAGACATGACGAGGACTCTTGAAATGGTCGATACGTAAAGATCGATATATTGGACGACTATATGCGGACATCGGAAAGGTTCCGAGTGATTCGGGTATTTTCGGGAGTACCGGAGAGTTACGAGAATTCTTATCGGACCATAATGGGCAATACGAGAAAGGAGAGAAAGGCCTCAAAGGGTGGCCGCACCCCTCCCCATGGGCTGGTCCAAATTGGACTAGGGAGGGGGCGCCCCCTTCCTTCCTTCTCCTTTTCCCTTCCATTTACTTCCCTCCAACTCCTACTACATGGAAGGGCTCCTAGTTCTACTAGGAAAGGGGGAATCCTACTCCCGGTGGGAGTAGGACTCCCCTAGGGCGCGCCATAGAGAGGGCCGGCCCTCCCCCTCCTTCACTCCTTTATATACGGGGGTAGGGGGCACCCCAAAGACACACAAGTTGATCAAGTTGATCGTCTCTTAGCCGTGTGCGGTGCCCCCCTCCACCATAGTCCACATCGATAATACTGTAGCAGTGCTTAGGCGAAGCCCTGCGTCGGTAGAACATCAACATCGTCACCACGCCTTCATGCTGACGAAACTCTCCCTCAACACTCGGCTGGACTGGAGTTAGAGGGACGTCATCGGGCTGAACGTGTGCTGAACTCGGAGGTGCCGTGCGTTCGGTACTTGATCGGTCGGATCATGAAGACGTACGACTACATCAACCGCGTTGTGCTAACGCTTCCGCTTTTGGTCTACAAGGGTACGTGGACACACTCTCCCCCTCGTTGCTATGCATCACCATGATCTTGCGTGTGCGTAGGAATTTTTTTGAAATTACTACGTTCCCCAACAGTGGCATCCGAGCCAGGTTTTATGCATTGATGTAATATGCATGAGTAGAACACAAGTGAGTTGTGGGTGATATAAGTCATACTGCTTACCAGCATGTCACACTTTGGTTCGGCGGTATTGTTGGATGAAGAGGCCCGAACCAACATTACGCGTACGCTTACGCGAGACTGGTTCTACCGACGTGCTTTGCACACAAGTGGCTGGCGGGTGTCAGTTTCTCCAACTTTAGTTGAACCGAGTGTGGCTATGCCCGGTCCTTGCGAAGGTTAAAACAGCACCAACTTGATAAACTATCGTTGTGGTTTTGATGCATAGGTAAGAACGGTTCTTGCTCAGCCCGCAGCAGCCACGTAAAACTTGCAACAACAAAGTAGAGGACGTCTAACTTGTTTTTGCAGGGCATGTTGTGATGTGATATGGTCAAGACGTGATGAGATATAAGTTGTTGTATGAGATGATCATGTTTTGTTGAAGTTATCGGCAATTGGCAAAAGCCTTATGGTTATCTCTCTATTGCATAAGATGCAAGCGCCAAATAATTGCTTTACTTTATCGCTATGCGATAGCAATAGTTGCAAGAGCAATTGTTGGCGAGACAACCATGTGATGACACATTGATATAGATCAAGATGATGGATATCATGGTGTCATGCCGGTGACGATGGAGATCATGACGATGCTTTGGAGATGGAGATCAAAGGCACAAGAAGATGATGGCCATATCATGTCACATATTATGATTGCATGTGATGTTTATCTTTTATACATCTTATTTCGCTTAGTTCGGCGGTAGCTTTATAAGATGAGCTCTCACTAATTATCAAGGTATAAGTGTTCTCCCTGAGTATGCACCGTTGCGAAAGTTCTTCGTGCTGAGACACCACGTGATGATCGGGTGTGATAGGCTCTATGTTCAAATACAATGGGTGCAAAACAGTTGCACACGCGGAATACTCAGGTTAAACTTGACGAGCCTAGCATATAACAGATATGGCCTCGGAACACTGAGACCGAAAGGTCGACCGTGAATCATATAGTAGATATGATCAACATAGTGATGTTCACCATTGAAACTACTCCATCTCACGTGATGATCGGGCATGGTTTAGTTGATATGGATCACGTGATCACTTAGAAGATTAGAGGGATGTCTATCTAAGTGCGAGTTCTTAAGTAATATGATTAATTGAACTTTAATTTATCATGAACTTAGTCCTGGTAGTATTAGCATATCTATGTTGTAGATCAATAGCTCGCGATGTTGCTCCCAGTTTATTGTGTTCCTAGAGAAAAATTATGTTGAAACATGTTAGTAGCAATGATGCGGACTCGATTCGTGATCTAAGGATTATCTTCATTGCTGCACAGAAGAATTATGTCTTTGATGCACCGCTAGGTGATAGACCTATTGCAGGAGTAGAGGCAGACGTTATGAATGTTTGGCTAGCTCAATATGATGACTACTTGATAGTTTAGTGCACCATGCTGAACGGCTTAGAATCGGGACTTCAAAGACGTTTTGAATGTCATGGACCATATGAGAGGTTCCAGGAGTTGAAGTTAATATTTCAAGAAAATACCCAAGTTGAGAGATATGAAGTCTCCAACAAGTTCTATAGCTAAAAAGATGGAGGAGAATAGCTCAAGCAGTGAGCATGTGCTCAGATTGTCTGGGTACTACAATCGCTTGAATCAAGTGGGAGTTAATCTTCCAGATAAGATAGTGATTGACAGAATTCTCTAGTCACCATCACCAAGTTAGTAGAACTTCGTGATGAACTATGATATGCAAGGGATAATGGAAACGATTCCCAAGCTCTTCGTAATGCTGAAATCAACGAAGGTAGAAATCAAGAAAAATATCAAGTGTTGATGGTAGACAAGACCACTAGTTTCAAGAAAAGGGCAAAGGGCAAAAGGGGAACTTCAATAAGAACAACAAGCAAGTTGCTTCTCAAGTGAAGAAGCCCAAGTCTGGTCCTAAGCCTGAGACTAAGTGCTTCTACTACAAAGGGACTGGTCACTGGAAGCGGAACTGCCCCAAGTATTTGGCGGATAAGAAGGATGGCAAAGTGAACAAAGGTATATTTGATATACAGATTATTGATGTGTATTTTACTAGTGTTCATAGCAACCCCTCGGTATTTGATACTGGTTCAGTTGCTAAGAGTAGTAACTTGAAACGGGAGTTGCAGAATGAACAGAGACTAGTTAAGGGTGAAGTGATGATGTGTGTTGGAAGTGGTTCCAAGATTGATATGATCATCATCGCACACTCCCTATACTTTCGGGATTAGTGTTGAACCTAAATATGTGTTATTTGGTGTTTGCGTTGAGCATGAATATGATTTGATTATGTTTGTTGCAATACGGTTATTCATTTACGTAAGAGAATAAATTGTTGTTCTGTTTACATGAATAAAACCTTATATGGTTACACACCCAATGAAAATGGTTCGTTGGATCTCGATCGTAGTGATACACATATTCATAATATTGAAACCAAAAGATGCAAAGTTAATAATGGTAGTGCAACTTATTTGTGGCACTGCCGTTTAGGTCATATTGGTGTAAAGTGCATGAAGAAACTCCATGCTGATGGACTTTTGGAATCACTTGATTATGAATCACTTGATGCTTGCGAACCATGCCTCATGGGCAAGATGACTAAGAATCCGTTCTTCGGAACAATGGAGCGAGCAACTGACTTATTGGAAATAATACATACTGATGTATGCGGTCCGATGAGTGTTAAGGCTCACGGCAAGTATCGTTATTTTCTGACCTTCACAGATGATTTGAGCAGATATAGGTATATCTACTTAATGAAACACAAGTCTAAAACATTTGAAAAGTTCAAAGAATTTCAGAGTGAAGTGGAGAATCATCGTAACAAGAAAATAGAAGTTTCTACGATATGATCGCACTGGTAAAATATTTGAGTTAAAAGTTTGGCCTTCAGTTAACACAATGTGAAATAGTTTCACTACTCACGCCACCTGGAACACCACAGTGTAATGGTGTGTCCAAATGTCATAACCGTACTTTATTAGATATGGTGCGATCTATGATGTCTCTTACCGATCTACCACTATCGTTTTGGGGTTATGCATTAGAGACAGCTGCATTCACGTTAAATAGGCACCATCTAAATCCGTTGAGACGACACCGTATGAACTATGGTTGGCAAGAAACCTAAGTTGTCGTTTCTTAAAGTTTGAGGTTGCAATGCTTATGTGAAAAAGTTTCAACTTGATAAGCTCAAACCCAAACCGGAGAAGTGCGTCTTCATAGGATACCCAAAAGAAAATGTTGGGTACACCTTCTATCATAGATCCGAAGGCAAGATATTCGTTGCTGAGAATGGATCCTTTCTAGAGAAGGAGTTTCTCTTGAAAGAAGAGAGTGGGAGGAAAGTAGATCTTGATGAGGTAACTGTACCTGCTCCCTTATTAGAAAGTAGTTCATCAAAGAAATCTGTTCCTGTGACTACTACACCAATTAGTGAGGAAGCTAATGATGATGATCATATAACTTCAGATCAAGTTACTACCGAACCTCGTAGGTAAACCAGAGTGAGATCCGCACCAGAGTGGTACGGTAATCCTGTTCTGGAGGTCATGTTACTTGACCATGACGAGCCTACGAACTATGAGGAAGCGATGATGAGCCCAGATTCCGCGAAATGGCTTGAGGCCATGAAATCTGAGATGAGATCCATGTATGAGAACAAAGTATGGACTTTGATTGACTTGCCCATTGATTGGTGAGCCATTGAGATTAATTGGGTCTTCAAGAAGAAGACGGCCACTGATAGTAGTGTTAATATCTACAAAGCTAGAATTGTCGCAAAAAGGTTTTCGACAAATTCAAGGTGTTGACTACGATGAGAGTTTCTCACTCGTATCTATGCTTAAGTCTGTCCAAATCATATTAGAAATTGCCGCATTTTATGAAATCTGGCAAATGTATAAACAAAACTGCAATCTTTAATGGATTTATTAAAGAAGAGTTGTATATGATGCAATCAGAAGGTTTTGTCAATCCTAAAGGTACTAACAAAATGTGCAAGCTCCAGCGATCCATCTATGGACTGGTGCAAGCATCTCGGAGTTGGAATATATGCTTTGATAAGTTGATTAAAGCATATAGTTTTATACAGACTTGCAGTGAAGCCTGTATTTACAAGAAAGTGAGTGGGAGCACTACAACATTTCTGATAAGTATATGTGAATGACATATTGTTGATCAGAGATAATGTAGAATTATTCTGCAAAGCATAAAGGAATGTTTGAAAGGATTTTTCAAAGAAAGACCTCGGTGAAGCTGCTTAGATATTGAGCATCAAGATCTATAGAGATAGATCAAGACGCTTGATAAGTTTTTCAATGAGTACATACATTGACAAGATTTTGAAGTAGTTCAAAATGGAACAGTCAAAGAAGGAGTTCTTGCGTGTGTTACAAGGTGTGAAGTTCAGTAAGACTCAAAACCCGACCACGACAGAAGATGGAGAGAGAATGAAAGTCATTCCCTATGCCTCAGCCATAGGTTCTATAAAGTATGCCATGCTGTGTACCAGACCTATTGTATACCCTGCCCTGAGTTTGGCAAGGGAGTACAATAGTGATCTAGGAGTAGATCACTGGACATTGGTCAAAATTATCCTTAGTGGAATAAGGATATGTTTCTCGATTATGGAGGTGACAAAAGGTTCGTCGTAAAGGGTTACGTCGATGCATGTTTTGACACTGATCCAGATGACTCTAAGTTTCAATCTGGACACATATTGAAAGTGGGAGCAATTAGCTAGAGTAGCTCCGTGCAGAGCATTGTTGACATAGAAATTTGCAAAATACGTACGGATCTGAATGTGGCAGACCCATTAACTAAACTTCCCTCACAAGCAAAACATGATCACACCTTAGTACTCTTTGGGTATTAATCACATAGCGATGTGAACTAGATTATTGACTCTAGTAAACCCTTTGGGTGTTGGTCACATGACGATGTGAACTATGGGTGTTAATCACATGGCGATGTGAACTATTGATGTTAAATCACATGGCGATGTGAACTAGATTATTGACTCTAGTGCAAGTGGGAGACTGAAGGAAATATGCCCTAGAGGCAATAATAAAGTTATTATTTATTTCCTTATATCATGATAAATGTTTATTATTCATGCTAGAATTGTATTAACCGGAAACATAATACATGTGTGAATACATAGACAAACAGAGTGTCACTAGTATGCCTCTACTTGACTAGCTCGTTGAATCAAAGATGGTTAAGTTTCCTAGCCATAGACATGAGTTGTCATTTGATTAATGGGATCACATCATTAGAGAATGATGTGATTGACTTGACCCATTCCGTTAGCATAGCACTTGAATGTTTAGTTTGTTGCTATTGCTTTCTTCATGACTTATACATGTTCCTATGACTATGAGATTATGCAACTCCCGTTTACCGGAGGAACACTTTGTGTGCTACCAAACTTCACAACGTAACTGGGTGATTATAAAGGTGCTCTACAGGTGTCTCCGAAGGTACTTGTTGGGTTGGCGTATTTCGAGATTAGGATTTGTCACTCCGATTGTCGGAGAAGTATCTCTGGGCCCACTTGGTAATGCACATCACTATAAGCCTTGCATGCATTGCAACTAATGAGTTAGTTGCAAGATGATGTGTTACGGAACGAGTAAAGAGACTTGTCGGTAACGAGATTGAACTAGGTATTGAGATACCGACGATCGAATCTCAGGCAAGTAACATACCGATGACAAAGGGAACAACGTATGTTGTTATGCGGTTTGACCGATAAAGATCTTCGTAGAATATGTAGGAGCCAATATGAGCATCCAGGTTCCGCTATTGGTTACTGACCGAAGACATGTCTCGGTCATGTCTACATAGTTCTCGAACCCGTAGGCTCTGCACGCTTAACGCTAAGATGACAGTTATATTATGAGTTTATATGTTTTGATGTACCAAAGGAGTTCGGAGTCCCGGATGAGATCGGGGACATGACGAGGAATCTTGAAATGGTCGAGACGTAAAGTAGTGCTTAGGCGAAGCCCTGCGTCGGTAGAACATCAACATCATCACCACGTCATCGTACTAACGAAACACTCCCTCAACACTCGGCTAGATCGGAGTTAAAGGGACGTCATCGGGGTGAACGTGTGCTGAACTCGGAGGTGCCGTGCGTTTGGTACTTGATCGGTCGGATCATGAAGACGTACGCCTACATCAACCGCGTTGCGCTAACGCTTCCACTTTCGGTCTACGAGGGTATGTGGACACACTCTCCCCCTCGTTGCTATGCATCACCATGATCTTTCGTGTGTGTGGGATTTTTTTTTGAAATTACTACGTTCCCCAACAGGTCCCACCCTACATCAATCATGCAATGGATGGGATGGATCAAAATCTCCAAAAATGTATGAGGAAACTATGGGGGTCTCCACATGACCAATATCGGAAACATCATATGGAGAAAATGGACAACATCCAAAACAATGCATATCTGATGTTAGGTGGTCATGGCATGGCATATGAGGTAAATGATGCAAATGGATCATATCGATATCATCACAAGGAAAACAAATGCCATTAACCATGGGCTTGTCATCTATGCCATATGTGCAAATTGTCTATTTTAATGGCATATGCATAGCTACTACGTTGAGATTGCAAATATGACATATGATTGATCTCATGCATATCATATGACAAGTCAAGCGGGTAGTGAAACATGATGTGACCTAAAGAATTGTCACAAGAAATCCTATGTAACATGGCATTATATGATGAGGACATGACTACCTTGGATACGACCAAAAAATATTGCATAAATGTATATTTGTGAGTTGATTTCTAATGCACACTATGCAATAATTTATTTATGTCATTCAGGACAAAAATACTTCAGAGACTTTTGTGCCATGTCTAATTGCAGGTGTATGGGACATTTGTACAATCCACATATGAAGATAAGGGAAATAGAGAAGTTCAGGTTCTGTTCAAAAAGTCCTCTCACATCACTTTTTGGCCAAGAGAAGATAGAGCCCAAGTCTCTCATGTTCTGGATTCAGATTCATGCTGCACAGACATACCTGACTCAAAACGCCAACAACTTTTTCATACGGACTCCGAACTGGGTGATTCTTTTTTTTGAAAGTAGATTTCGTGCTCTTTGCATTACAATTGGATTCACCTTCAAATTCGTCCGGAGCGTTGATTTATGGACGAGACAATCTGACGTTGCAGCAGAATCCGAGTCAAACTACCAGCCCAAAGGTGTTGCATCACCTCCACTTGGGCCCATGAGACTTGTACGACCTAGGGTTAGTTTTAGGCTGCCTTGGCATGTCCTCCCACCTCCTTGGACGCCACCCCTTGCTCCTATATAAGTAGACCCATTGATGAGGACATGACTACCTTGGATACTACCAAAAATATTGCATACATGCATATTTGTCAGGTGATTTCTAGTGCAAACTATTCAATAATCTATTTATGTTATCCAGAACAAAAATACTTCACACACTTTTGTGTTTTGTCTAATTGCAGGTGTATGGGATATTTGTATAATTCACATATGAAGATAAGGGAGAAAGAGATGTTTAAGTGCTGTTCAAAAAGTTCTCTCACGTCACTTTTGGGCCAAGAGAAGATAGAGTCCAAGTCTCTCACGTTCTGGATTCAGATTCGGACTGCACAGACATAACTGACTCAAAACGCCAACAACTTTTTCATACGGACTCCGAATTGGGTGATTCTTTTTTTGTTGCATTCTAGATTTTGTGCTCTTTCCAGCCTAATTGGATTCACCTTCAAATTCGTCCGGAGCGTTGAGATATCGACGAAACAATCAGACACTGCAGCAGAATCCGAGTCAAACAACAACTCCAAAGGTGTTGCATCACCTCCACTTGGGCCCATTGGCCTTGTACGACCTAGGATTAGTTTTAGGCTGCCTTGGGACATCCTCCCACCTCCTAGGCCGCCACCCCTTGCTCCTATATAAGTAGATCCATCTAGTAGCTTTTCCCTGGGGATTTGTTTAGTTAAAAGTTAGCCATTGCAACTTCGTGTACTTCGTTTGTGTCCAACGACCAGACCAAGACCGCTTACGGATCCCCACCTTTATCAATACTTCATATATACTCGCAATATTCAGATTGCTTTTATCATATTCTTGCTTGTTCTTCGATTGCTTGCAGGAATAGACCTTCGTGGTTGATAGAGGCAAAGGTGTCCCGTCTTTCGTTGAGATGATGGATATCGCTTTGGTGGAAGTCGACTTTGACGATCCGACTACGAACGTGCGAGGATGTCGCGCCTTAGCAATCGCTAAACCAACTCCGAGAGGTTATTGACCACGCCGGAGCACGAGCAACCTGACCACGAGGGTCTGTTTCCTGCGAGCAAACAAAGAACAAGCAAGAAACTAAGATTGCAATCTGGATATTGCGAATATAAGATGAAAGTTTTATTGATCAAGGTGGGGTTCTGTGACGCCTTTGTCTGGTCGTTGAACACAAACGAAGTACGCGAAGTTGCAGCTATGGCGAACTTTTAATCTAAACAAAACCCAAAGTCTAAACGGTGCCCTAAGGGCTGTATATATGGAGGAAGAGAGGGGGAATTTCGTGGCCCTTGGTGGAGGGGTCCGAAATCAACCCTATCTCTGGTTTCCCCACACATACGGACTCTAAAAATAGCCTATACTTATGTATTTCGAAATTACATGGGCCTGGCCCAATAAAAAGGTGACGCAGCACCTATAATAGCCTCGGGACGAAATTTATGAAGTGGCATCTTGTATATTTCGTCCAAGGCTTCATGCACCCATTATGGTGGCTTCAAAGTCCTAAAATCATCACTTGTAACTCCGTTCTTGTTCCCCTTGCGCATAGCATCATCTCCATGCTTGTTCTTGCTCCAATGTTCATCCTTCTCCAAGCTAGGCCCTTCATTTGTATGCAAAACAAATGTATCCAATTTAGGCAGCATCATATTCTCATGAACATTAGAATCATTACCAAGAAACGAAAGTACCTGATAATTTAATTGGCGTGCGCGAGCTCTAGTAATTGGTCCCGTATATGTAGCAGTAGGGGTTGTGGGTGTAACAATGGTATTGATGTCCTCATCAGTGGTCAGGTTGATTGTGCTCCGGCATGGTCAATAACCTCTCGGAGTTGGTTTAGCGATTGCTAAAGCGCAACGTCGTGCATGTTTGTAGTCGGATTGTCAAAGTCGTCTCCATCAAATCGATAGTTATCATCTCATCGAAAGATCGGGACACCCCCGCCTCTATCAAGTGGTATCAGTTTTCAGGTTGCTAGGTGAGAATTTCCAGTCATCCCTAGATTAGATTTATTTTCTTACCTATTGTCCAAGAAAAAACCACAAAAAAAGTTAGATCTATTCATCCTTTGTCCTAGCCAGTCTGAGCCTTTGCAATTTTCGTTTCATTGTTTGCATTATTGAATTATCGGTTACATCGTTGTGTCGAGTTGCTGGTCTTAGTGTCTACTTCCTTTAGAGTTTCGAGTTCTGTTCACATTAGTCACGTCGCCGCTGCATCATTATCCCTTCAGCTGTCCATCATCTCATTCATCAATTTCCACCACGTGCTACGCACTGTTCATTGCCATAATCCTAGTTGAGGTCATTCACATCTTCGCCTGATCCAATCTGCATCTTATCTAGTTTGTCTTGGAAACAGGGAGAAAAAAAAGATAGAGAAAAAAAAGAGAGAAAAAAAAGGAAAGCAATAAAAAAGAAAAAAAGAGAAAGAAAAAGAAAAAAAAAGGGTAAGGAAAAAAAAGAGAGAAAAAAACAAAGTTCAGATCTATCTAGACTCAATCTCGTAGCATAGTATAGCGACGAGACAATGCATCAGCAATAACATTTTATTTTCCCTTCTTGTGTTTAATGACATAAGGGAAAGTCTCAATGAATTCAACCCATTTAGCATGTCTACGATTCAGTTTAGCTTGACTTTTAATATGTTTCAAAGATTCATGATCAGAATGTATAACAAATTCTTTGGGCCATAAATAATGTTGCCATGTTTCTAAAGTCCGAACAAGAGCATATAATTCTTTATCATAAGTAGAATAATTCAGACTAGGCCCACTCAGTTTTTCAGAAAAGTATGCAACAGGTTTGCCATCTTGTAATAACACACCTCCTAATCCAATTCCACTAGCATCACATTCAAGCTCAAAAGTCTTATTAAAATCAGGAAGTTGGAGTAAAGGAGCATGTGTCAACTTATCTTTCAATACCGAGAAGGCTTCTTCCTGTGCGGTACCCCAAATAAAAGACACATCTTTCTTTGTAAGCTCATTGAGAGGTGCAGCAATGGTGCTGAAATCTCTCACAAAACGCCTATAGAATCCAGCGAGGCCAAGAAAACTCCTCACTTGTGTGACCGTTTTGGGCTGCGGCCAACTCTCAATAGCTTCAATCTTGGCTTTATCAACTTCAATTCCCTGTGGAGTAACAACATAGCCAAGAAAAGATACTCGGTCGGTGCAAAAGGTGCACTTCCCAAGGTTACCAAACAAACGTGCATCACGTAGAGCAATAAAAACAGCACGTAAATGTTCCAAATGTTCTTCCAAAGATCTGCTATAAATCAATATGTCATCAAAGTAAACTACCACAAATCGTCCAATGAATGCACGTAAAACTTCGTTCATTAATCTCATGAAAGTACTAGGTGCATTAGTTAACCCAAAAGGCATGACTAACCACTCATATAATCCAAACTTAGTTTTAAATGTTGTTTTCCATTCATCTCCCAATTTCATACGAATTTGATGGTATCCACTATGCAAATCAACTTTGGAGAATATTGTAGAGCCACTCAATTCATCAAGCATATCATCTAGCCTAGTAATAGGATGACGATAACGAATAGTAATATAATTAGTGCCTCTACAATCAACACACATACGTGATGTACCATCCTTTTTCGGCACTAGAATAATAGGAACCGCACAAGGACTAAGGGATTCGCGTATATAACCTTTGTCGAGAAGCTCTTGTACTTGACGCATAATCTCCTTCGTCTCCTCTAGATTGGTACGGTATGGTGCACGGTTTGGCAGTGAAGCACCGGGAATTAAGTCAATCTGATGCTCAATCCCTCGAATAGGCGGTAATCCCGGTGGCACGTCTTGTGGAAAGACGTCAACGAACTCCTGCAAAATGTTAGTGACAGCAGGAGGCAAAGAGGAAGGCATGTCGTCGAATAAATAATGCCTCTTTGCACACAAAATCATAGCAAACAGATTTGCTGAAATCTAGCTCATCAATATTAGATTTGGTGGCAAATAAACATGCACTTTTCAATTTAATTTCAGAAGCAACACTAGATGGTTTATTATTAGGCTTCATTTGTTGCTCAAATTCTTTTGCCACAATCTGATTTTCACTCTTATTCTTCTCCTGTTTTGCTTTATTAGCTCTATTAATATCATCTTTCAAAATGGAATCAGGATTCATAGGAAGCAAAGTAATATTTTTATCCTTATGAACAAGAGTATAGTGATTGTTTCTACCATGATGTACAGAATTTTTATCAAATTTCCATAGTCTACCAAGTAATAAGGAACATGCTTGCATAGGTACCACATCACAATCAACATAATCAGCATATGTAGAGATACTAAAATGCACACGAACAGTACATGTAACCTTAACCTTGCCGCTGTTGTTGAACCATTGGATGTAGTAAGGATATGGATGTGGTCTTGTGGTGAGAGAAAGCTTCTCCACCATCTCCATGCTAGCCAAGTTGTTGCAGCTCCCTCCGTCTATGATGACGCGCACAGAACGTTCCTTCACAACTCCCTTGGTATGGAACAAATTGTGCCTCTGATTTTGCTCAGCTTGTGTGACCTGCACACTCAAAACACGTTGAGCAACTAAACATTCATACCTGTCAGCGTCTTCAGGAGCCATGTATTGCGTCTCATGATCAGAATCATCTCCACCATGTTCTTCACGTGTAATAAGAGCCAAAGTCTCCTCATCATAGTCACTAGCGGACTCATATCCACCATCCGCGGTAGCAATCATCACACGCGGAGATTTGCATTCTCTCGCATAATGACCTCCTCCCTTACAACGACGACAAATAATATCACTTGTATGCCCTGTTGATGCTATGGAAGAAGAAGAACGTTGTGCAGGACCCGCAGGTGCGCTCTTGGCAGATAATGGTGGTTGTGCCTGTTTTCTTGTATCACGGCTGGAGGTGGCACCTGATGGAGGTGCTGGTGCAGTTGAAATAGAAGATGCACGTGGTGTCCATGATGAAGGTCGGCCTGCAGAAAAGTTAGTTCGCGCCAATGCTTGTCGAACATGCACTTCACGTTCAGCTTTACAAGCAAGATGGAATAAACGAGTGATATTAGTATACTCCTTATAGTCTAGAATGGTCTGAATCTCTCTATTTAATCCACCCAGAAAACGTGCAAGCATAGCTTCATTCTCCTCAACAATACCACATCTAATCATGCCAATTTGTAATTCCTGATAATATTCTTCTACAGAATTTTTTCCTTGTCTTAAGCGCTGTAATTTTTGAAGCAATTCACGTTGATAATATGGTGGAACCCAACGAGTACGCATAGCAGTTTTCAAAGAAACCCAAGTAGTTGGAATAGGATATAATCTACAATGTTCAGACCACCATACACATGCAAAACTAGTGAAAGCACAAACAGCAGCGGCAACCCGTCTCTCCTCGGGATATTGTAAACATGTAAATCGTTGTTCAGTTTCTAACTCCCAGGTAAGATATATATCAGGAACATATCTACCCTCGAAAGGTGGAATATTCAATTTCAGTTTAGGAAGATGGTCATGATCTCGTACCTCAGGGAAAGCCCTACCATTGTGATTATTTGCATGTGGACGACCTGGTGGTTGTGGTGCAGGTGGTTGCACGTAGTTCTGATTTTGAGCAACCTCATCCTCGTAATCTCCAACATAATCATCCTCCTCCGCATCAGCAGCAGGAGCCACAGAAGTATCAACAGCAGCACCAATAGTTTGGCCAAACGCAAGAGGAATACGGCTCGCTCAGCGGAGATCTATTTCGCGACGTGGAGGTAGTCGTTGTTGTTGTTGTTGGAGAGGTGCGTTAGGTGCAGCAGGTGGTGGTGGTGGAAGACGCGCGAGCAATTCATTAAACTTGTTATCGAGCTTTGTTTCGAACGTCTTCTCCATGCCATCTATCTTCTCCATGGCCTCTTCAAATCTGTTTAGCACATCTTGCACCTGTCCACTCATCATTTGCTGAAATTTATCATGCAAATCCTTATTCGTCATGTTCTCCTAGTCAGTCTCGTCGGCTTGTGATCCTGGCATGGTTAGCAGCAATAGAAACACACAAGAATATGATCCTACAGACTACTAACAAGAGGTGGTGGTGGGTGTCACAAATCCGTCAAGCAAATCTCAAATTCTTACCAGTTCTTACCCAGCAGCAGGCGGTGATCGGCAACCGTTGTAGTCAAAAACTTGCAAAGCTTGGATAGAGCGATTACCAGGGAGAGTCAACCGCACGACGTAGATGTATGTGGAGCTGGGAAGGCTTATAATATGGTAGCAAAAAGGGGTCAGCAATAATTAATTCAGAGATGCAAAGTTGAATAAACGCTCAACGACGGTACTGTGCTGGTCCTAGGCTAGACTGTGCTAGAGACGCGAGCCTAGAACACCAACAAAATCACGGCGCGGCACGTAAACAAGGGAAAAGCACACTCTGGAATTTTTTTCGCTCTTTTTTTTGCGCTGCTTTTTTTTTATTTTGCGAAAAATCACTATAATGGCGAGTGTATCAAAACTCTTCCTAGCTCAAACTGACAGGATGGGCACGAAATTTTTTTGACCAATTTTTTTTTCGACTGCCCGGACCCAAAAACTGGAAACGGGTCAAAAAAAACTTCCTATAATGGCACCTGTCTCAAAACACTTAGAAACACCTAAAAATAGGATAGCCAGAATTTGTTTCGAAAAATGCGTTTTCGAAAATTTTTGGGCCTAAACGGAGCGTGGTTTCCGGACTCTTTTTTTTTCCGAAACCTACTCCGGCAAGGAAACACGAATCGGAATCTAGATGGATCTCGAAAACAAACCTAATATGACAAGAACTCGGATTGGTGGTGGATATATGTTGGTAGATGACAGCGGTGGTGGTATATGACAGCGGTGGTGGTATATGGATACGGATTCGAAGCGGTGGCAGATAAGCGGTGGTGGTAGATGGCAGGGGCGATGATGATGGTGCGGCGGCGGCGTGACAACTTATGACCAGAACTCGAAACTCTAAAAGACTAGACTCTAAGACCAGCAACTAGACACGACGATGCAACCGCAAATTCAACAAAGCAAAACCCTAAAAAGATTATGCAAAGGCTCAGATTGGTTCGGATATGATGAACTAACCCTATTTTTTTGTGGCTTTTTCGTGGACTGTAGGTATGAAGAACATACTCGATCTAAACTACGAAAAACTATAAAATCTCACCGAACAACCTGGAAATCTGATACCACTTGATAGAGGCAAAGGTGTCCCGTCTTTCGATGAGATGATGGATATCGCTTTGGTGGAAGTCGACTTTGATGATCCGACTACGAACGTGCGAGGATGTCGCGCCTTAGCAATCGCTAAACCAACTCCGAGAGGTTATTGACCACGCCGGAGCACGATCAACCTAACCACGAGGGTCTGTTTCCTGCGAGCAAACGAAGAACAAGCAAGAAACTAAGATTGCAATCTGGATATTGCGAATATAAGATGAAAGCTTTATTGATCAAGGTGGGGTTCTGTGACGCCTTTGTCTGGTCGTTGAACACAAACAAAGTACGCGAAGTTGCAGCTATGGCGAACTTTTAATCTAAACAAAACCCAAAGTCTAAACGGTGCCCTAAGGGCTGTATATATGGAGGAAGAGAGGGGGAATTTCGTGGCCCTTGGTGGAGGGGTCCGAAATCAACCCTATCTCTGGTTTCCCCACACATACGGACTCTAAAAATAGCCTATACTTATGTATTTCGAAATTACATGGGCCTGGCCCAATAAAAAGGTGACGCAGCACCTATAATAGCCTCGGGACGAAATTTATGAAGTGGCATCTTGTATATTTCGTCCAAGGCTTCATGCACCCATTATGGTGGCTTCAAAGTCCTAAAATCATCACTTGTAACTCCGTTCTTGTTCCCCTTGCGCATAGCATCATCTCCATGCTTGTTCTTGCTCCAATGTTCATCCTTCTCCAAGCTAGGCCCTTCATTTGTAAGCAAAACAAACGTATCCAATTTAGGCAGCATCATATTCTCATCAACATTAGAATCATTACCAAGAAACGAAAGTACCTGATAATTTAATTGGCGTGCGCGAGCTCTAGTAATTGGTCCCGTATATGTAGCAGTAGGGGTTGTGGGTGTAACAATGGTATTGATGTCCTCATCAGTGGTCAGGTTGATTGTGCTCCGGCATGGTCAATAACCTCTCGGAGTTGGTTTAGGGATTGCTAAGGCGCAACGTCGTCAAAGTCATCTCCATCAAATCGATAGTTATCATCTCATCGAAAGATCGGGACACCCCCGCCTCTATCAAGTGGTATCAGTTTTCAGGTTGCTCGGTGAGAATTTCCAGTCATCCCTAGATTAGATTTATTTTCTTACCTATTGTCCAAGAAAAAACCACAAAAAAAGGTTAGATCTATTCATCCTTTGTCCTAGCCAGTCCGAGCCTTTGCAATTTTCATTTCATTGTTTGCGTTATTGAATTATCGGTTACATCGTCGTGTCGAGTTGCTGGTCTTACTGTCTAGTTCCTTTAGAGTTTCGAGTTCTGTTCACATTAGTCACGTCGCCGCTACATCATTATCCCTTCAGCTGTCCATCATCTCATTCATCAATTTCCACCACGTGCTACGCACTGTTCATTGTCATAATCCTAGTTGAGGTCATTCACATCTTCGCCTGATCCAATCTGCATCTTATCTAGTTTGTCTTGGAAACAGGGAGAAAAAAAAGATAGAGAAAAAAAAGAGAGAAAAAAAAGGAAAGCAAAAAAAAAGAAAAAAAAGAGAAAGAAAAAGAAAAAAAAGTGTGAGGAAAAAAAAGAGAGAAAAAAAAACAAAGTTCAGATCTATCTAGACTCAATCTCGTAGCTGAATTCGGATTGAAATCTGTTTTGTGCACTCCTCAATAAAACAGGCATAACTTCCTCATACGAAGTCCGTTTTGGCTCCACGAGTACTCAAATTAAGGCTAGAGACGAGACGCATCTAAATAGTTGCAGAAGCTAGTTCAATAATTTGCACCTCAAAATCGGCTTCTAAATAGGTCTTTTTGCCGTCCGAAGTTCGCGAACACAGATTATTCCAGTTTTTCAAGCCAGTTTTAGAATTTTTTGACTCCTCATATCAACTCGGAATTGAGTGATTCTTTTTGCATTGGAAAGCTTGAGTTAGTAGCATTCTTTGAAAACATTTATCAGAAAATTGGCTCAAACTTTTCAGGAGGAAAGTTGGAGAGAGTTGTTGTATATCCTTCTTGGCAGTTGTTTTTCATCATTATGTTCACTACCGTTGTGATCTTCACTTATATCTTGCTGTCCAGAGCTACTTAGTATCCTTGATTGATGCTAGTTGTGCTACGACGTGACCTCATTAGTGTTCTAGGCTCGCGTCTCTAGTCCGGTCTAGCCTAGGACCAGCACAGTACCGTCGTTGAGTGTTTATTCAACATTGCATCTTTGAATTGATTATTGCTAATCTTTTGCTACCTTATATAGCCAACCCAGCTCCACATATTTCTACACCGTGTATACGTACGTTCCCCTGGCAATCGCTTTACACAATCTTCAGAGTTATTTGACACCACTGATTGCCTGTCACCACCTGTCGCATGGTAAGAACTTGTAAGATATTGATATTTGCTTTACTGTGAGCACGTTATAACCACATCTAGTAGTTCATAGGAACATTATTCTCGAATTTTGTTTCTTGTTTCTACTAATCATGACAGGTTCTGGAGAAAGAAGTTCTTGGACGACGAACACATCTTCACCATCACGAGAGTTGGGACAACACACACAAGCACATGGTCAGGTTATCTCTTTACCATCATTTGAGGGTAGATTTAATCCTGCTATTTATCTAGCTTGGGAGCTTGAAGTAGAACAAGTTTTTAGTTACCATGACTATTCTGAACTTGAGCGAGTACGAGCTGCCACTAGAGCATTTACTGGTTTTGCTTCCGTTTGGTGGAGTGTGCATTGTAAGAAAAATATTGATAACCAACACACAACTTGGAAAGATTTGAAACATGTAATGAGACAACAATTTTTCCCTTCTTACTATCGTCGTGAATTGCTTCGCAAATTTGAACAATTTAAACAAGGCAATAAAAATGTTCATGCTTACTACCAAGAGTTCAAATCTTATATGCATCATTGTGACATAGAAGAATCTGAGGATGATACAATGAATAGATTTTTTGGTGGTTTGAACCATGATATTTAGGCAAGATTTAGGTATATTCCTCGTTGCATTACTGGTATGTATGTTCGTGCTTGTACCTTTGAGAGACAGTTACAGGGGGATGCATTGGGTGACTACAACAACTACTATTCCAATTCATGCTCACTACCATCAGTTGATTCCTCCACCGTTGCACCTACTAGAGCAGCCACACCTCAGAGTGTGAGTGCGACATCATCTCAAGTGTATGGTACATTGTCATTGTCCATACCGACATCAGCTACGTCTTTGCGACAAGATAACAGTAAAGGTATTGATGATATAACTTCACATGAGAATGATGCATCACTAATTAACTTAAATACATCATGTGTTGAGTTACCTGTTGATTTGAAAACGCCACCTATTTTAGAGAATCATATTACTATCATGAATGCATCATGTGATCAAACAACTGAAATACCAACAATTTTGAGTGCACCCATTGAATTAACTATTGATGCAAAAGAACCAATGTTTAATCATTTTGATAAGACCTCTAATCTTGGTGATGATTCTGTGTCCAATGACTTACTGCATGTTTGCTTATTTAAGAATGTTGTAGCATGTAAATTTGATGCAAGTAAGGTTTATTCACCAATATTGGGATGGTTTAATGATGAATATTGTCAATCTTTTGATAGGAATAAGAGCTTCACTTATATGTGCAAACTGAGTTGCAATATTTTCATGCCTTCTACTTATGATAATATTTTGCCTTTATATTTTATGATATATGAAAGTTACTCATGTATACATGTGTCATATGTGGAAAAATCAAGGGAAGTAAAAATGGATGACATATACATATACAACATGTATACCTTGTCTCTTTTGTTAGCCACATTTTGGATTAAGCAACGCCAAGGACGGCTTTGTTTTCAAAAAGGGGAGGATGATGAGGACATGACTACCTTGGATACGACCAAAAATATTGCATACATGCATATTTGTCAGGTGATTTCTAGTGCAAACTATTCAATAATCTATTTATGTTATCCAGAACAAAAATACTTCACACACTTTTGTGTTTTGTCTAATTGCAGGTGTATGAGATATTTGTACAATTCACATATGAAGATAAGGGAGAAAGAGATGTTTAAGTGCTGTTCAAAAAGTTCTCTCACGTCACTTTTGGGCCAAGAGAAGATACAGTCCAAGTCTCTCACGTTCTGGATTCAGATTCGGACTGCACAGACATACCTGACTCAAAACGCCAACAACTTTTTCATACGGACTCTGAATTGGGTGATTCTTTTTTGTTGGATTCTAGATTTTGTGCTCTTTCCAACCCAATTGGATTCACCTTCAAATTCGTCCGGAGCATTGAGATATCGACGAAACAATCAGACGCTGCAGCAGAATCCGAGTCAAACAACAAGTCCAAAGGTGTTGCATCACCTCCACTTGGGCCCATTGGCCTTGTACGACCTAGGGTTAGTTTTAGGCTGCCTTGGGACATCCTCCCACCTCCTAGGCCGCCACCCCTTGCTCCTATATAAGTAGATCCATCTAGTAGCTTTTCCCTGTGGATTTGTTTAGTTAAAAGTTAGCCATTGCAACTTCGTGTACTTCGTTTGTGTCCAACGACCAGACCAAGACCGCTTACGGATCCCCACCTTTATCAATACTTCATATATACTCGCAATATTCAGATTGCTTTTATCATATTCTTGCTTGTTCTTCGATTTCTTGCAGGAATAAACCTTCGTGGTCAGGTTGATTGTGCTCCGGCATGGTCAATAACCTCTCGGAGTTGGTTTAGCGATTGCTAAGGCGCAACGTCGTGCACGTTTGTAGTCGGATCGTCAAAGTCGTCTCCATTAAATCGATAGTTATCATCTCATCGAAAGATCGGGACACCCCCGCCTTTATCACCCATCTAGTAGCTTTTTCCTTTGGATTTGTTTAGTTAAAAGTTAGCCAACGCAACTTCGTGTACTTCGTTCGTGTCCAACGACCAAACCAAGACCGCTTCCGGATCCCCACCATTATCAATAATTCATCTATATTCGCAATATTCAGATTGCTTTATCATATTCTTGCTTGTTCTTCGATTGCTTGCAGGAATAGACATTCGTGGTCAGGTTGATCATGCTCCGGCGTGGTCAATTACCTCTCGGAGTTGGTTTAGCGATTGCTAAGGTGCAACGTCTTGCATGTTTGCGGTCGGATCATCAAAGTCGACTCCACCAAATCGATAGTTATCGTCCCATCGAAAGATCGGGACCCTCTCCTCTATCATCACAACTAATAAAATCCACATGAGAATCATCATACTCATCAAAAATGGGCAAGAAATCATCACATAAGGAAGTCGCACTAGCAGGAAGCATGGTAATAGGTTGATCAACATCATGCAAGCAATCAATATCAAGAATGTCCACTAGTGGGACTAGAGCATCACCTTCAGCTATGTTACCTTGTTCATTCCACTCAGTTGGTGTAGGTGAGGTGGCAAAGACCAAATGGTGGTCATCTTCATCTTGATGGAACCATGTGGGGGGTGCATCATATTCCACCATGGCCATCGTCTTGTCCAAAGGAAGGACATAGTCGTCGTGAATCGGTGCATCATCATATATGAGACCTAACACCAAATGAGAAGACACAATAGAGGTAGAGGTTAAGTCGTTAGAAATCGAGGTGGCCTCACATGCCCT
The DNA here is from genome assembly GCF_002162155.2 of Triticum dicoccoides. Lineage (NCBI taxonomy): Eukaryota > Viridiplantae > Streptophyta > Magnoliopsida > Poales > Poaceae > Triticum > Triticum dicoccoides. The sequence continues at coordinate 301,164,065 of NC_041382.1, read as the reverse complement.
ATCAACTACCTCACTCTCTCTATGTGGTGCTTCACTCACTCCCTCAAAATAGGTGTACTCAAACTCACATATGGCGGAGTCACTCTTCTCACTCTAGTGATCGGGGTTGTGGCTCTCCTCACATGTGAATTGGGGCAACACATCATATATGGTGCTAGTGGTGAAGTCACTCTCACTCTCAATAGCTAAAGTCACTCAAGTCATCATACCTCACTGTGGTCAAAGGGAAAATCCCATGCACAACCATCTTGTTGTCATCGCTGTGGATGAAGGCCAAAGATGGCGTATCATCACTATGCTCCTTGACCGAAGGGAAAATCCCATGCTTGATCATCTCGTCACCGTCGTCGTGGATGAAGGCCGAAGATGGCACATCATCACTCTCGCCTCCAAAGATGGAAGCATCATCCTTGCTTGCCACCTTGTTGCTTGCCTCCAAAGCATGTTCCTTGAGATGCTTCGTAGTCGTAGTCGTCGGCGCACCATCTTGAAAAAGAGTCGAAGTAGACTCAGCTTCATCAATGCCACAAAAAGGGATGGCGGTGAAGTCGAACATGGGAGCGTCGCCTTGGAGCTCGTCGGGCTTGGACATCATGGTGGTACTAGCCTCATGATCTCCGTCTTTGAGTTTGGTCTTCGAGAACTGTGCTTGGGGTCGAAAAGCCTTGGCCTTCATGAGTTCTTGTTCCACCTTAAGAGCACCAATGTAGTTGTCATCGAGAGACTCGTAGTTCTCCAGGAGATAGTCTTGGAGATGTCGTTGTGCAATCCCATCATGAAGTGGAACTTCATTGAAATGGGGTCGTCCACGCCGGCTCGTCGCAAGGCTCTCCTCATCTCCTTGAAGTACTTGTCGATGGACTTGGATCCTTGGGTGGTGTTCTCCAATTGGCGTAGAAGCTGTTCCATGTAGGTTGGAGGCAGGAACTCTCGCTGCAAAGCTCTCTTCATCTTGGGCCAACTCATGTCGTAGCTTTCCAAAGGTGTTTGAAGCCACCTTGTTAATGCGTACTCATGGAAGTTTCTTGTGGCACACTTCACTTGATCTTCGGGAGGAACTTGATGTAGCTTGAGCCTCCAAAAAAACTTGATGTAGCTTGAGGTAGTCGTCCATCAAGCGTTCCCACTCGAGATACTCCTTGGGTTCTAGAGTTCCATAGAAAGGAAACTCATGCTCGATGTCGAGGTCGTAGTAGCTCGTGGAAGTCGCAGAGTTGAGCTTGGGGAGCTTCTCTTGAGAGTATTCTTGAGGTGCCTGTAGGCGAAGATGCCTTGAATTCGCTTGGCGAAGATGCCAAGGGATATGGTGAAGTCGTTGAGCGGTGGTTGGTGTTGAGCTCTTGACCTTCACGTTTTTGTTGGTGATGGTGTTGATGCCGATGTGATCTTTCCGAAGATGGTAGCTCGGAAGCATGTTTACTTGAGCGTCTTCTCGAAGATGAGGAGGATCTCTTGTATGACTTGATGAGGGCCTTGATCTCCTCCATTTGATCATCCATCTTGGCATCCAAGTTGTTTTTCATGGCACCGAACTCGTCGTTATTGTTATAGACCGAAGGAGGTGAAATGCCTTGCCTATCCATCACAAGACTCGAGTAGAGGTTAGTAGGAAATGAGATAAACAATACCAAGTTACCTTTTCCCAAAGTTGAGAATGTATCCAGTTTCACTCAATGTGAAATGAAAGAATAGTGGAATTGGTAACGGACTTGATCACTCACACCTATCAAGTAAAGCTTATGGAGTAGCTTGGTGAGGATAGTGGCACAAAAATTAGAAGCAAAATGTTAGCAAGAGTCAATAATGTTTAAGAGATTCACAGATTCGCATGTGAAACAAGTAGACCAATAGCAATATGTGGCACACGGAAACACACACACGGATAGATAAATGGGGTCGTGCAACCAAGGAATGAGGACAAAATGTGGAGTCCACGAAAAACGCTCGTGTAGCACAACTCAAGAGAGACGCTAGCACGATTGCTCAATAGGCAGATACGACACTTGTGCACAACCTATAAGATGCAAAATGGATAAACTTTCTATCCCAAGTATGTTATGTATGTATAATGTTCCGGTGCTTTAACACAAGATGATAGGATATGATACCATATGATATATTGTAATGCACTATGATATGATGCTATGGCTCTTGCTTACCAACTTATTTGCTCTTTTTATTTTTCTTAAAAGCTTATTCTTTTTTTGCATAGCCACTATGCAAAATGCACAAACAAAGATAGCAATTGTCTATATGCGGGAACAATCTTGTGACACAAGAGATGATATCATACAAAGATGATACTAATATGGTATGGTACGATATGTATGCAACGGAAGGTGTAGATTGATGATCACTAATGTGCACAAGTAGCATTGCCGGCAATACTCAAATGGCTAGTATCAATAGGCAAGTGACACAAAATGGGCTAGGGGTTATCAATGCAATTGCAAGGGGAATATACAATGATGTCGTCAAGGTTACCATCCTTTTTACGATGAAGACCTCGTGGAGATGAGGAGTGGCGGTGTTCTCGATGTCAAACGGTCCCTAATTAGCCGAAACACCTTAGGAAATGGAAAAACCACGAACTCAAAATCTCAAACATCAAATGTCAAAAAGGTGGTAGCCAAAAAGCGGTGGTGGTTGCGGGAGTATTGATGGAAACCCGGTCAAGATGGGTTATGGGGGCGGAAGGGTATGATGGGATATAGACATTGTTGGAGTTGAAAGCATGGTCCCTAAGTAGCTAAAACACCTTAGGAGACACAACTCACAACACAAACAAAATTGGGTTAGGTTGGGGTGGTCCAAGTGTATGGTGGGCAAGCCTATGCGGAAGTTATGGTGGTGGTTGATGAAGATGCATCCATCCCTAAGTAGCCGAAACACCTTAGGAGACTCGAATCACTACTCAAGCAACCACAAATGTATAAGGAACAAAATGGGTTAGGTTGCGGAAGTCAGTGATGGTTATGCGGATGATATGGTAGCCCTAGGCAAAGATGTCAAAGTGCCAAAACTTTGATGGAGTAAAATGGTGTTGAAACCTATCTAGAGGGACAAAGGATGTCAATATCTACTCAACGAGCTAAAGAACGAGAAAATCGGACTCCAGATGTGAAAGTTATGGTCAAACGGTGAAACACGGGAGGCTGATTCTCCAGGGGCTGGAAATCTGGGGGTGGGGGTCGGATATCCGGGGTTCAGTGTCCAAAACTGTGCAGAGTTGGTGCTCCAGGAGCTGGATGTCCAGCTTGGGGCCCGGATGTCCAGCCCGATGGCCCGGATATCCGGCCCGATGATTCTAGATAGGGATTTGGACTTCGAAATTCGATTTGGGGTGGAAATTGATGTTTTTGGGGGCAAATTTTGATGGATTTTGTACATTGAAGGTGGATAAAAGTGGGGAGAAGCTAGATCTACTCAAGACGCAACGAATCCATGGATTAAAATCAATAAAACATCATCGAACAAAAAAATCACAAAAAAATTTGGGGGCTATTTTTGGTGGTGATTTTCTAATTTAGGACGAAATTAAGCAAAAGAAGGCTAGAAAACGGTGGGAGGGACTCCAAATACATGATAGATGTGGCTCATGATACCATATGATACGGGGCTAACCCGGTGTAGGCCGATCTTTCATGATTGGAGTGGATTCCCTCTAAGAACATGGGGAAGAACAGGGAGAAATCACAAGGGGAAACGTGCAAGAACAAGTCCAATCACACATCCACTCGACAATAAAACACACAAAATCCACAAGGTACATGAACAAGAAAGGGAAAGATACAAGGTAGAGTTCATCCCAAATACAAAGGAGATGGGGGCTTTATGATCTAGATAGATCCTTCTCCGAAGGGGTCTTTGACGAAAATATGCCCTAGAGGCAATAATAAAGTTGTTATTTATATCTCGTTATATCATGATAAATGTTTATTATTCATGCTAGAATTGTACTAACTGGAAACTTAATACATGTGTTAATACATAGACAAACAGAGAGTCCCTAGTGTGCCTCTACTTGACTAGCTCGTTAATCCAAGATGGTTAAGTTCCCTAGCCATGGACATGTGTTGTCATTTGATGAACGGGATCACATCATTAGAAAATGATGTAATGGACAAGACCCATCCGTTAGCTTAACACTATGATCGCTTAATTTATTGCTATTACTTTCTTCAATGACTTATACATGTTCCTATGACTATGATATTATGCAACTCCCGAATGTCGGAGGAACACTTGGTGTGCTATCAAACGTCACAACGTAACTGGGTGATTACAAAGATGCTCTAGAGGTGTCTTTGATGGTGTTTGTTGAGTTGGCATAGATCGAGATTAGGATTTGTCACTCCGTGTATCGGAGAGGTATCTCTGGGCCCTCTCGGTAATGATCATCACTATAAGCCTTGCAAGCAATGTGACTAATGAGTTAGTTGCGGGATGATGCATTACGGAACGAGTAAAGATACTTGTCGGTAAGGAGATTGAAGTAGGTATGAGGATATCCACGATTGAATCTCGGGCAACTAACATACCGATGACAAAGCAAACAATGTATGTTGTTATGCGGTTTGACCGATAAAGATCTTCATAGAATATGTAGGAGCCAATATGGGCATCCAGGTTCCACTATTGGTTATTGACCAGCGAGATGTCTCGGTCATGTCTACATAGTTCTCGAACTTGTAGGGTCCGCACGCTTAACGTATGTTGACGATATAGTATTATATGAGTTATGTATGTTGGTGACCGAATGTTGTCCGGAGTCCCGGATGAGATCACGGACATGACGAGGAGCTTCGGAATGGTCCGGAGATAAAGATTGATATATAGGATGATATGGTTCAGCCAAGGGGTGAAGCCCACGAGGCTTTAGGTCGATGCAAAAGGAGTTTTGCGGAGGCCAGGGGGCCAAACGCCGGAGACCCTGGCGTCTGGCCCTGGGCCAGATGTCGAGGACCATGGCTTCTAGGCCAGACTCCAAAGATTGTGGCGTTTGGTCCTGGAGTCCGAGTGGGTCTCTTGCCTTTCGGGAAAAACCAACTTTGAGGAGGCTTTTGCTCCAAGTTTCGACCCCAGGGCTCAATATATAAATAGAGGGACATGGCTAGCACCAAAGACACATCAAGAAACACCAAGCCGTGTGACAGCAACCCCGTCCCCTCTAGTTTAACCTCCATCATAGTTTTCATAGTGCTTAGGAAAAGCCCTGCGGAGATTGTTCTTCACCAACACTGTTACCACGCCATCGTGCTGCTGGAACTCATCTACTACCTCGCCCCTCTTGCTGGATCAAGAAGGCGAGGACGTCATTGAGCTGAACGTGTGCTGAACACGGAGGTGCCGTATATTCAGTACTTGATCAGGGCAGATCGTGAAGGTGGACGACTACATCAACCACGTCGATAAACACTTCCGCTTTTGGTCTACGAGAGTACGTAGACCCACTCTCCCCTCTCGTTTCTATGCATCTCCTAGATAGATCTTGCATGATCGTAGGAATTTTTTTGAAAATATGGCATTCCCCAATAGTGGCATCCGAGCAAGGTCTATGCGTAGATGTTATATGCACGAGTAGAACACAATGAGTTGTGGGCGATAATAGTCATACTTCTTATCAGCAATGTCTTACTTTGATTCGGCGGTATTGTTGGATGAAGCGGCTCGGACCGACATTACATGACCGCATTCATTAGACATGTTCTACCGACGTGCTTCGCACATAGGTGGCTAGCGGGTGTCTGTTTCTCCAGCTTTAGTTGAATCGAGTTTGACTACGCCTAGTCCTTGTTGATGGTTATAATAGCACACTTGACGAAAAATCGTTGTGGTTTTGATGCGTAGGTAAGAACGGTTCTTGCTAGAAGCTCGTAGCAGCCACGTAAAACTTGCAACAATAAAGTAGAGGACAACTAACTTGTTTTTGCAGGGCATGTTGTGATGTGATATGGTCAAGATGTGATGATATAAATTGTTGTATGAGATGATCATATTTTGTAGTAGTTATCGGCAACTCGCAGGAGCCATATGGTTGTCGCTTTATTGTATGAAATGCAATCGCCATGTAATTGCTTTACTTTATCACTAAGTGGTAGCGATATTCGTAGAAGCAACAATTGGCGAGACGACAACAATGCTACGATGGAGATCAAGGTGTCAAGCCGGTGACGATGGTGATCATGCGGTGCTTTGGAGATGGAGATCAAAGGCACAAGATGATGATGGCCATATCATATCACTTATTTTGATTGCATGTGATGTTTATCCTTTATGCATCTTATTTTGCTTAGTACCGTGGTGGCATTATAAGATGACCCCTCACTAAATTTCAAGGTATAAGTGTTCTCCCTGCGTATGCACCGTTGCGACAGTTCTTCGTATTGAGACACGAGGTGATGATCGGGTGTGATAAGCTCTACGTTCACATACAATGGGTGCAAGCCAGTTTTGCACATGCAGAATACTCGGGTTAAACTTGACGAGCCTAGCATATGCAGATATGGCCTCGGAACACTGAGACCGAAAGGTCGAGCGTGAATCATATAGTACATATGATCAACATAGTGATGTTCACCATTGAAAACTACTCCATCTCACGTGATGATCAGACATGGTTTAGTGGATATGGATCACGTGGTCATTTAGATGACTCGAGGGATGTCTATCTAAGTGGGAGTTCTTAAGTAATATGATTAACTGAACTTAAATTTATCTTGAACTTAGTCCTACAGTATTTGCAAATTATTTTGTAGATCAATAGCTCGCGATGTAGTTCCCCGTTTATTTTTTTATATGTTCTTAGAGCAAAATAAGTTGAAAGATGATAGTAGCAATGATGCAGACTTGGTCCGTGATCTGAGGATTATCCTCGTTGCTGCACAAAAGAATAATGTCCTTGATGCACCGCTAGGTGAAGGACCTATTCCAGGAGTTGATGCGGATGTTATGAACGTTTGGCAGGCTCGGTATGATGACTACTTGATAGTTTAGTGCACCATGCTCTACGGCTTAGAACTGGAACTTCAGAAACATTTTGAACTCCACAGAGAATATAAGATGTTCCAAGAGCTGAAATTGGTATTTTAGGCTCATGCCCGGGTCGAGAGGTATGAGACCTCTCACAAGTATTTTGCCTACAAGATGGAGGAGAATATCTCAACTAGTGAGCATGTGCTCAGAATGTGTGAGTACTACAATCGCTTGAATCAAGTCGGAGTTAATCTTCCAGATAAGATAGTGATTGACAGAGTTCTCTAGTCAGTATCACCATGTTTCGTGATGAACTGTAATATGCAAGGGATGACAAAAACGATTCCTCGAGCTCTTCGCGATGCCGAAATCGGCGAAGGTAGAAATCAAGAAAAGCATCAAGTGTTGATGGTTGACAAGACCACTAGTTTCAAGTAAAAAGGGCAAGGGAAAGAAAGGGAACTTCAAAACGAATGACAAGCAAGTTGCCACTCCCATAAAGAAGCCCAAAGCTAGACCCAAGCCTGTAACTGAGTGCTTCTACTGCAAAGAAAATGGTCACTCAAGCCTGAAGCTAGACCCAAGCCTGAAACTGAGTGCTTCTAGACCCAAGCCTGAAACCGAGACCGTTGCGCCAGGTGTCTTCACGTTATTCGCTGTTGTTGCCTTGTCATTTGTTTGCGTGTCATGCATTTCATATCGTGTCATCATGTGCATCGCATTTGCATACAGGTTCTTCTCATGCATCCGAGCATTTTCCCCGTTGTCCGTTTTGTAATCTGACACTCCTATGTCCTCTGGCGCCCCCTTTTGCCTCTTTTCGTGTGCGGGTGTTAACAGATTGGACCGAGATTTGCCAAGCGTCCTTGTTTTACCACCGGTAGACCGCCTGTCAAGTTTCGTGCCATTTGGAGTTCGTTTGATACTCCAACAGTTAACTGAGGAGCCGTAATGGCCTCGTGTGTGTTGCAGCCCAACACCTCTCGAAAGTGGCCCAACAACCCCTCCAAAATCCCTCCATCCTCTCGGTTGTTCGATCACGATAGCGTGGACGAAAACCGCACCTCATTTGGACTCTCCTAGCTCCCTCTACCTAGAAATATGTGCTCTCCTCCGAAAATTTCGCGGATGAACCCTAGCCCTCTACCTCCTCGCGCTGCCGGACACGTCCGCCCGGCGGCCGGACCTGTCCACCGCCGCCCTGGCACGTCGCCCGACCAATGGGAGAGTGCCACGTCATCACCGCCGCCTCCCTCCTCCACTCGCACGCCGCCATGTGGCGCTGCCTCCCTCCTCCACCACGCGGGCCCGTGGCGCCCAGATCTGGCCCGCTCGGGCCTGAGTCTCCGCCGCCCAATCCCAGTGTGCCTCCCGTGTCGAGGCCGTCGACCCGTGCCTCGCCGGAGACCGCCGGCCGCCGTGCGCTGCCGCCCGCCGCCCGGCTAGCTCCCGCACCGCCTCAACTCCGGCCGCCGCAACCGCCCGCGTCCGCCGCAACCACCCGCGTCCGCCGCCTCTCGCCTCGTCGACCGTGCTCGCCCTACGCCGCCTCCTCACCGGCTCCGGCCCCCACCAGCGAGCTCCTCATCGCTGGATCTCCTCCCCGGCCTCTCCTTCCACATCTCCGGCGATTTACCCCGGCCATCCTTGAAATCTGTGCAAGATCCAGATCTAGGAGGTTGACCCCGAATTTTCCTTTTTTTGCATTCTGATGCTCCCTTCATCATGTCATAACTTTGTGCTCAGTAGTCCGTTTTGCATGCATGATATATCAAAATGTTCATCAGGATGTCCTCTTCATTTTATTACATTGCACCATGCTTGTTTGAGTCCATCTTGATGCCCTAATGACTGTTGCAAGAGTGCTATAAAATGTTAGGTGCTGATTCTTATCAGTTTATGAGCATTTGTCATTTTTGCCATGATTTTTGTGTTCCTCCTATGAACTTGAGCCCTACATGTGTTTTCGGGATGTATGCCATGTAATTTTGTGATCAATGTGGTGACTAGCACAAGCATGCAAAGTAGCTCTCGTGATGTTGCTGATTTCATGGACTTAGAATTCTTCTAAGTCATCTCCCTAATGTTATTTTTATGCCATGTATTCATGTTGCTACAGAGTGATCCATGCCTCTTTTGAGCATGTTCAGTAAGGATAATTTTGAGATATTGTTATGTTCTATCCATCCATGTCTTTGTTTGCAATTATGGAGTACCCTAGAATGACTCAATATTGCTCTACTTTTTCTATAAAATGTTCCTGGCAGATTGTTTACGTGTTAATCAATTTTGCCAAGGTTGTTGTAGTTGATCCATGCATGCTATGAACTTGTTCTTTCTTTGTTTGGCTTCATGATAATGTCTTCTTACTGGGTGCATTCTTAGTTTGTCATGCAATGCCTTGTGGTTAGTGCATTGAGCTCGCAAACATGCATATGTAACTCTATTTTTGCCATGTCCAGTTTTCTGCTAAGTCTGAATCTGTTAACAAAACTTGGTATGTTTACATGGGTTCCATCATATTTTCTGATTCCTTTTGTCTTATGGTCAGTAAGGGACTTTTGTTATATGCTTTGAGTAGATTCATGCCATGACTTGCTTTGCTATGATCTGGTTCTTTAGCATGTTTTTATCTTGCTCTAAACATTGCTTCCTGATCTTAATTCCTGGCGTGTTGTTATTTTCACTAAGTCTGTGATGCAGTTATCTTTTGAACTTTTGCCATGCTTGTTTGAGCCTGCTATTTTGTGATTTCGCTGTAGCTCAGTGTTCACCTTTTGTCAAGCATCTTGAGTGGATCATGGCCATGTGCTTTGTTGCTATTTTAGGACGCTGTAGCTTATTTTGTTGTTGCATTCAAGATGGCATCGTGCTGTTAATCGCAGAATAGTGCCATTATTGTTTTGCCTGCCATTTGCAAACCGTGCATCCTTTTCTGGTGATCTTCATATCGATTTCGACTGAAATCAACTCATCTTTCCAGCGGCGCTCTTGTTTTGCCAAGTTGAGGCCTGGTTCAATCTTTTCCTTCTGGAGCACGCATATGCATTGCATATTACATCACGCATATCATGCCATGTTTTGCATCATGTTGCTTGCGCATTTCACCGTGGTTGATTGTGATTTCTTTTGCTTGTGTTCTTGCCTTGGGTAGAGCCGGGAGACGAGTACGTGATCGAGGAACCCATTGAGTACGCTTACGAGGATCAAGCTTACGTCAACTCGGAGAACTTTGCACGCAAGATGACCATACCCTCGAAACCACTTCTATCTTTGCTTGCTAGTTGCTCGCTCTATTGCTATGCCTATGCCGCGATACCTACCACTTGCTTTATCACGCCTCCCACATTTTCATGTCAAGCCTCTAACCCACCTTGTCCTAGCAAACCGTTGTTTGGCTATGTTACTGCTTTGCTCAGCCCCTCTTATAGTGTTGCTAGTTGCAGGTGAAGATTGGAGTTTGTTCATTGTTAGAACATGTTTATTGTTGGGATATCATTATTATATCTTGTTTACTTTAATGCACCTATACACTTGGTAAAGGGTGGAAGGCTCGGCCTTATGCCTGGTGTTTTGTTCCACTCTTGCCGCCCTAGTTTCTGTCATACCGGTGTTAAGTTTCTTGATTTTGCCTTCCTTACGCGGTTGGGTTATAATGGGAACCCCTTGACAGTTCACCTTGAATAAAGCTCCTCCAGCAAGGCCCAACCTTGGTTTTACCATTTGCCACCTAGCCTTTTTCCCTTGGGTTTCGTGCACTGAAGGGTCATCTTTATTTTAACCCCCCCCCCCGAGCCAGTGCTTCTCTAAGTGTTGGTCCAACCTGAGCGATGTCCGGCGCCCCATGGGCAACCAGGGTCTATGCCAACCCGACGTCTGGCTCATCCGGTGTGCCCTGAGAACGAGATACGTGCGTCTCCAATCAGGATTTTTCGGCACATCGGGCGGCTTTGGTGGTCTTGTTTTACCATTTTCGAAATGTCTTGTAACCGGGATTCCGAGTCTGATCGGGTCGTCCTGGGAGAAGGAATATCCTTCTTTGACCGTGAGAGCTTGTGATGGGCTAAGTTGGGACACCCCTGCAAGGTTTTGAACTTTCGAAAGTCGTGCCCGCGGTTATGGGCAGATGGGAATTTGTTAATATCCGGTTGTAGAAAACCTGACACTTAACTTAATTAAAATGAATCAACTGCGTGTGTAGCCGTGATGGTCTCTTTTCGGCGGAGTCTGGGAAGAGAACACGGTCTCATGTTATGCTTGAACGTAAGTAGTTTTAGGATCACTTCTTGATCTTGTAGCTTCTCGACCGTGCTTTGCCTTCTCTTCTCGCTCTCATTTGCGTAAGTTAGCCACCATATATGCTAGTGCTTGCTGCAGCTCCACCTCACTATCTTTTCCTTCGCATAAGCTTAAATAGTCTTGATAGCGAGGGTGTGAGATTGCTGAGTCCCAGTGACTCAAATATTACTTCCAAAACCAGATGCTGGTGCCGATGATGTCATTCCAGGAGATGCGACTGAACTCAAGTGGGAGTTCGATGAGGACTCAGGACGTTACTATGTTTCCTTTCTCGACGATCAGTAGTGGATCCCAGTTGGGGCGATCGGGGATCTTATGCATTTGGAGTTGTCTTTATTTTGGTTCCGTAGTCGGACCTTGATTGTATCTGGATGATGTAATGCTATATTTATGTATTGTGTGAAGTGGCGATTGTAAGCCAACTCTGTACCTCTTTCTTATTCAGTACATGGGATGTGTAAAGATTACCCCTCTTGCGACATGACTACAATGCGGTTATGCCTTGATAGAGGCAAAGGTGTCCCGTCTTTCGATGAGATGATGGATATCGCTTTGGTGGAAGTCCACTTTGACGATCCGACTACGAACGTGCGAGGACGTCGCGCCTTAGCAATCGCTAAACCAACTCCGAGAGGTTATCGACCACGCCGGAGCACGATCAACCTGACCACGAGGGTCTGTTTCCTGCGAGCAAACGAAGAACAAGCAAGAAACTAAGATTGCAATCTGGATATTGCGAATATAAGATGAAAGCTTTATTGATCAAGGTGGGGTTCTGTGACGCCTTTCTCTGGTCGTTGAACACAAACGAAGTACGTGAAGTTGCAGCTATGGCGAACTTTTAATCTAAACAAAACCCAAAGTCTAAATGGTGCCCTAAGGGCTGTATATATGGAGGAAGAGAGGGGGAATTTCGTGGCCCTTGGTGGAGGGGTCCGAAATCAACCCTATCTCTTGTTTCCCCACACATACGGACTCTAAAAATAGCCTATACTTATGTATTTCGAAATTACATGGGCCTGGCCCAATAAAAAGGTGACGGAGCACCTATAATAGCCTCGGGACGAAATTTATGAAGTGGCATCTTGTATATTTCGTCCAAGGCTTCATGCACCCATTATGGTGGCTTCAAAGTCCTGAAATCATCACTTGTAACTCCGTTCTTGTTCCCCTTGCGCATGCCATCATCTCCATGCTTGTTCTTGCTCCACTGTTCATCCTTCTCCAAGCTAGGCCCTTCATTCGTAAGCAAAACAAATGTATCCAATTTAGGCAGCATCATATTCTCATGATCATTAGAATCATTACCAAGAAACGAAAGTACCTGATAATTTAATTGGCGTGCGCGAGCTCTAGTAATTGGTCCTGTATATGTAGCAGTAGGGGCTGTGGGTGTAACAATGGTATTGATGTCCTCATCCTCATAATCTCCCACATAATCATCCTCCTCCGCATCAGCAGCAGGAGCCACAGAAGTATCAACAGCAGCACCAACAGTTTGGCCAAACGCAAGAGGAACACGGCTCGCTCGGCGAAGGTCTGTTTCGCGACGTGGAGGTAGTCGTTGTTGTTGTTGTTGGAGAGGTGCGTTAGGTGCAGCGGGTGGTGGTGGTGGAAGACGCGCGAGCAATTCATTAAACTTGTTATCGAGCTTTGTTTCGAACGTCTTCTCCATGCCATCTATCTTCTCCATGGCCTCTTCAAATCTGTTTAGCACATCTTGCACCTGTCCACTCATCATTTGCTGAAATTTATCATGCAAATCCTTATTCGTCATGTTCTCCCAGTCAGTCTCGTCGGCTTGTGATCCTGGCATGGTTAGCAGCAATAGAAACACACAAGAATATGATCCTACAGACTACTAACAAGAGGTGGTGGTGGGTGTCACAAATCCGTCAAGCAAATCGCAAATTCTTACCAGTTCTTACCCAGCAGCAGGCGGTGATCGGCAACCGTTGTAGTCAAAAACTCTCAAAGCTTGGATAGAGCGATTACCAGGGAGAGTCAAACGCACGACGTAGATGTATGTGGAGCTGGGAAGGCTTATAATATGGTAGCAAAAAGGGTCAGCAATAATCAATTCAGAGATGCAAAGTTGAATAAACGCTCAACGACGGTACGGTGCTGGTCCTAGGCTAGACTGTGCTAGAGACGCGAGCCTAGAACAGCAACAGAATCACGGCGGGACACGTAAACAAGGGAAAAACACACTCTGGATTTTTTTTTCGCTCTTTTTTTTGCGCTGCTTTTTTTTTGCGCTGTTTTTTTTTGCGAAAAATCACTATAATGGCGAGTGTCTCAAAACTCTTCCTAGGTCAAACTGACAGGATGGGCACGAAATTTTTTCGACCAATTTTTTTTCGACTGCCCGGACCCAAAAACTGGAAACGGGTCAAAAAAACTTCCTATAATGGCACCTGTCTCAAAACACTCAGGAACACCTAAAAATAGGATAGCCAGAATTTTTTTCGAAAAATGCGTTTTCGAAATTTTTTTGGCCCTAAACGGAGGGTGGTTTCCGGATTCCTTTTTTTTTCGAAACCTACTCCGGCAAGGAAACACGAATCGGAAACTAGATGGATCTCGAAAACAAACCTAATATGCGAGGAACTCGGATTGATGGTGGATATATGGTGGTGGTATATGGCAGCGGTGGTGGTAGTGGTGGTAGTATATGGATATGGATCGGTGGTGGTATATGGATACGGATTGGTGGTGGTATATGGATACGGATTCGGAGCGGTGGTGGTAGATGGCAGGGGCGATGATGATGGTGCGGCGGCGGCGTGACAACTTATGACCAGAACTCGAAACTCTAAAAGACTAGACTCTAAGACCAGCAACTAGACCGACGATGCAACCGCAAATTCAACAAAGCAAAACCCTAAAAAGATTATGCAAAGGCTCAGATTGGTTCGGATATGATGAACTAACCCTAATTTTTTGTGTGTGGCTTTTTTGTGGACTGTAGGTATGAAGAACAGACTCGATCTAAACTATGAAAAACTGTAAAATCTCACCGAGCAACCTGGAAATCTGATACCACTTGATAGAGGCAAAGGTGTCCCGTCTTTCGATGAGATGATGGATATCGCTTTGGTGGAAGTCGAGTTTGACGATCCGACTACGAACGTGCGAGGACATCGCGCCTTAGCAATCGCTAAACCAACTCCGAGAGGTTATCGACCACGCCGGAGCACGATCAACCTGACCACGAGGGTCTGTTTCCTGCGAGCAAACGAAGAACGAGCAAGAAACTAAGATTGCAATCTGGATATTGCGAATATAAGATGAAAGCTTTATTGATCAAGGTGGGGTTCTGTGACGCCTTTGTCTGGTCGTTGAACACAAACGAAGTACGCAAAGTTGCAGCTATGGCGAACTTTTAATCTAAACAAAACCCAAAGTCTAAACGGTGCCCTAAGGGCTGTGTATATGGAGGAAGAGAGGGGGAATTTCGTGGCCCTTGGTGGAGGGGTCCGAAATCAACCCTATCTCTTGTTTCCCCACACATACGGACTCTAAAAATAGCCTATACTTATGTATTTCGAAATTACATGGGCCTGGCCCAATAAAAAGGTGACGCAGCACCTATAATAGCCTCGGGACGAAATTTATGAAGTGGCATCTTGTATATTTCGTCCAAGGCTTCATGCACCCATTATGGTGGCTTCAAAGTCCTGAAATCATCACTTGTAACTCCGTTCTTGTTCCCCTTGCGCATGCCATCATCCCCATGCTTGTTCTTGCTCCACTGTTCATCCTTCTCCAAGCTAGGCCCTTCATTTGTAAGCAAAACAAATGTATCCAATTTAGGCAGCATCATATTCTCATGAACATTAGAATCATTACCAAGAAACGAAAGTACCTGATAATTTAATTGGCGTGCGCGAGCTCTAGTAATTGGCCCCGTATATGTAGCAGTAGGGGCTGTGGGTGTAACAATGGTATTGATGTCCTCATCATGCCTCTAAGTCGTGCTCCGACACGTGGGAGATATAGTTGCATCGTGGGTGTTACAAGTTGGTAATCAGAGCCTTCCCCGACTTAGGATCCCCCCTGCTTGATCGAATCGTTGGCGTTGTTGAGTCTAGAAAAATGTTTTTAGTCTGATAGGATTATATATATCGGAGAGTAGGATTCTTTTTACTCCTTAGTCCCTTCGTCGCTCTAGTGAGGCATCCTGACGTAGAGTTTTGACTCTTCTCTTCTCAAATTTCACTAAAAAAATTTTAGGATCATGTGGGTATCTTGGAAGCGTTCCGATGGTTTTGTAACGAGAACATTGTTCTCGGTGCCTCCTGACATTTAGGGGTTCTGGCAGTGTCCCGGGGAGTTGAGCTCCAAGGTGTTATCGTCACAATTTTATCGTTGTAGTTCTGGAATACCTGAGTTTCGCCGACATCGAAAATCTCTTTTATGCAGTTGTTGGTGAGATAGCCTCGATGCTGCCCAGTACTTGGGCGGGAGTTCGGGAGTATTGCCATAACTCGTATAATGGATGCTTTTTGAAGGTTGAGGTAAACGATTTCCGAAGGTTTCTTGGTTATGTGTTGAAGGATGGATACAGCTGGATGTAGGATTTGCTAGTTTTGGGTGAGATATTATGCTTCCCGTGTATCCCCAACACCTGATTGCATAACCAGAAAGTTTCGAGAGTTTATAAGTGGGAATTCAAGTACCCCTTAGGATATCTTTCCGACAGATGCATGATATGAGATTGGGGTTCGATGTCTAGTGGTCCGCCCATCCACGGTTTGTTTTACAGTGGTCTCGTTGTGTCTTAAAGAGTCCTTGGCTATGCTGACTCGGGGACGCTTCATATGTCATGTGCACTGCCTTGTACATGATGGTGTTGTACGATCGAGCCCGTGTGGGCCCCACCACAAAAACTTTGGGCGATATCTCTATCATATGTTTGTTCCGGCTTATTTTGCAAGCCAATCCTTTGTTTTTGTTTTCAGTTGTGGTATTCGAGTTGCTTCGAAGTCAAGTGTTGATTCCATACCTTTCCTAAGCGGTGTTCTCATATTTCTATGTGAATACTAATCCTTCATGATAATCGAGATTGTCATGTAAATCCTTTTTAACCGGCGTTTTTTCTTCAGGTGGATCCAATTTTTTTTTCAACATTAGCAAGATCAGCTCAAAGCTTTCTCAACGGTGTTTGTTTTCATCCGTCTCCAAGTGCCTTTGTTTTCCCCCCCTCCCACCCATTTTCTTCAAGGACTCAGATTTCTTAATCAAGTATCCATTTTATTCATGTGAAGTCTCTTCATTATTTTCTTTCAATTTTTGATCCGGTGATTTATCGTGAAGATACTAACGGAGCTTCTAGTTATCATTCTTCGTTCTCTTTTCTTTTCTAGTGGATCCAATTCAAGCTTTGTTGATCATATCATTTTCCTCATTTCAAATACCTTCTCATGCCGGTGCATCTCATAATCTTTCATGTCTCGCTATTCATTTGTTCCGAGCGCTGAAGTTATCTCAGAAGGCTCGTCTTTTCATTTAAGATCCGTTCAAACCTATCTCGAGGTTGTTATCTTATTCAAGCCATTTAACTCAACCGGCGCAATCTATCTTTTAAATCGTTCAACGGTGTTTCTTTTGAGTGGGCCCTAACCCACAGGTCTTTTCCCAGGATCTTACCTGACTCCTCTATTTTCCCGGAGCTTCTCAAATTCTTTTCCAAGTTTGACGTAAGAATGAGTTATCATCAGTCAAATGCCTTTCTCCAAGATCTTTCAAATTCTTTCATCGTTGGCTCAACCTTTTCTATTCTTCATCCCGGAGTGTCTCAACAATTCATGGTGGTGCTTCTCGTCGACATTCTCGGATTTGAAGACCGAAGAAGAGTTTCCTCCATATCTTATCCGTTCTCTCTCTGATGCGTGATTCTAGCTTCTTGCCATCATCTCATAATTGTTTTCAATTGTGACAATTCTTTTCATCCTTCCGGAGCAATTCAGGAGTCTTTGCAGTTTGATTCTCTGGAGTCCATCATTCTCAGCTTTCTGCTATTGTTCTCCAAATATTACCGGTGCATCGATCAAATATCCTCTAATCAGTTCATGATCTCTTCATTCTCTTGTATCTAAACTCTCTCATGTATCCTTGTTCATTTGCTAATTCTTACCGGTGATTCATCCCTTTACTTCGTTCGTTTTTCAGTTCTTACAGTGGTTCGTTCAAGATTTCTTTTCCTTCGTTATCATATCAATTCATTCGTTTTTTTCAATCCTATCGGTGGTTCATTGAAGACCTTCACAAGTTTGCGCTATATATCTCTTAATCCTTTCTACGATAATAAGTAGTATGTCAAATATGTTGCTTGCCATCAATTTAAATTGATGAAGGATAAGCATAATGTAATTCTTATTTTTGTTTCATCCAAGCGATTAATTCCTTATTCCGGAGGCTCATTAAATTCTCGGTTTCACTTGATTCATCTTTCTTTTCCCGGAGTTCCAAGCTCTCTCAATTTTCTCGTCATGGAGATCCATCTAATTATTGCAAGGCTTCACCTTGTGTTTTCAACCTCTGTTTCCTTCCGTGATGAGGACATGACTACCTTGGATACGACCAAAAATATTGCATACATGCATATTTGTCAGGTGATTTCTAATGCAAACTATTCAATAATCTATTTATGTTATCCAGAACAAAAATACTTCACGCACTTTTGTGTTTTGTCTAATTGCAGGTGTATGGGACATTTATACAATCCACATATGAAGATAAGGGAAAAGGAGAAGTTTAGGCTGTGTTCAAAAAGTCCTCTCATGTCACTTTTGGGCCAAGAGAAGATAGAGTCCAAGTCTCTCACGTTTTGGATTCAGATTCGGACTGCACAGACATACGTGACTCAAAACGCCAACAACTTTTTCATACGGACTCCGAATTGGGTGATTCTTTTTTTGTTGGAAACTAGATTTCGTTCTCTTTGCAACCCAATTGGATTCACCTTCAAATTCGTCCGAAGCGTTGAGTTACAGATGAAACAATCTGACATTGCAGGAGAATCCGAGTCAAACTACAAGCCCAAAGGTGTTGCATCACCTTCACTTGGGCCCATGAGCCTTGTACGACCTAGGGTTAGTTTTAGGCTGCCTTGGGACGTCCTCCCACCTCCTTGGCCGCCACCCCTTGCTCCTATATAAGTAGATCCATCTAGTAGCTTTTTGCTGGGGATTTGTTTAGTTAAAAGTTAGCCATTGCAATTTCGTGTACTTCATTTGTGTCCAACGACCAGATCAAGACCGTTTACGAATCCCCACCATTATCAATACTTCATATATATTCGCAATATTCAGATTGCTTTATCATATTCTTGCTCGTTCTTCGATTGCTTGCAGGAATAGACCTTCGTGGTCAGGTTGATCGTGCTCCAGCGTGGTCAATAACCTCTCGGAGTTGGTTTAGCGATTGCTAAGGCGCAACATCATGCATGTTTGTAGTCGGATCGTCAAAGTCGTCTCCACCAAATCGATATTTATCATCTCATCAAAAGATCGGGACACCCTCGCCTCTATCAAGTGGTATCAGTTTTCAGGTTGCTCGGTGAGAATTTCCAGTTTTCCTACATTAGATTTATTTTCTTACCTATTGTCCAAGAAAAATCCACAAAAAAGAATTAGATCTATTCATCCTTTGTCCAAGCCAGCCTGAGCCTTTGCAATTTTCTTTTCATTGCTTGCATAGTTGAATTATCAGTTGCATCGTCGTGTCGAGTTGCTGGTCTTAGTGTCTAGGTCGTTTAGAGTTTCGAGTTCTGTTCACATTAGTCACGTCGTCGCTGCATCATTATCCCTTCCGCTGTCCACCACCCATCCATCAATTTCCTCCACGTGCTACCCACCGTTCATTGTCATAATCATAGTTGAGATCGTTCCCATCTTCGCTTGATCCAATCTACATCTTATCTAGTTTGTTTTGCAAAGAGGGAGAAAAAAAAGAGAGAGAAAAAAGAAAAAAAGTCAGAGAAAAAAGGAGAGAAAGAGAAAAAAAGTGTGAGGAAAAAAAAAGAGAAGAAAAAAACAAAATTCGGATCTTTTTAGACTCAATCTCGTAGTTGAATTCGGATTGGAATCTGTTTTGTGCACTGTTCAATAAAACAGGCATAACTTCCTCATACGAAGTCCGTTTTGCCTCCGCGAGTACTCAAACGAAAGCTAGCGACGAGCCGCATCTAAATAGTTGAAGAAGCTAGTTCAATATTTGGCACCTCAAAATCAGCTTCTAAATAGGTATTTTTGCCCTCCGAAGTTCATGAACATAGCTTATGCCAGTTTTTCAGGCCAGTTTTCGAATTTTTTGACTCCTCATATCAACTCGGAATTGAGTGATTCCTTTTGTGTTTGAAAGCTTGAGTCAATAACTTTCTTGAAAAAAAATCAAAAAAATCGACACAAACTTTTTCAGAGGAAAGTTGGAGACAAAGTTGTTGATATATCCTGCTTGGCTATTGTTTCACATCATTATCTTTACTGCCGTTGTGATCTTCACTTATATCTTGCTGTCTAGAGCTACTTAGTATCCTTCATTGATGCTAGTTGTGCTACGACGTGACCTCATTAGTGTTCTAGACTCGCGTCTCTAGTTTGGTCTAGCCTAGGACCAGCACAATACCGTCGTTGAGCGTTTATTCAACATTGCATCTCTGAATTGATTATTACTAATCTTTTGCTACCATATATAGCCAACCCAGCTCCACATATTTCTACACCGTGTATACGTACGTTCCCCTGAAAATCGTTTTACACAATCTTCGGAGTTATTTGACACCGCTGGTTGCCTGTCACCACCTGCCGCATGGTAAGAACTTGTAAGATATTGATATTTTCTTTACTGTGAGCACTTTACAACCACATCCTAATAGTTCATAGGAACATTATTCTCGAATTTTGGTTCTTGTTTCTACTAATCATGACAGGTTCTAGAGATAGAAGTTCTTGGATGACGGGCACATCTTCACCATCACGAGAGTTGGGACAACACACACAAGCATATGGTCAGGTTATCTCTTTACCATCATTTGAGGGTAGATTTAATCCTGCTATTTATCTAGCTTGGGAGCTTGAAGTAGAACAAGTTTTTAGTCACCATGATTTTTCTGAACTTGAGAGAGTACGAGCTACCATTAGAGCATTTACTGGTTTTGCTTCTGTTTGGTGGAGTGTACATAGTAAGAAAAACATTGATAACCAACCCACAACTTGGAAAGTTTTGAAAGATGTAATGAGACAACATTTTTTTCCTCCTTACTATCGTCGTGAATTGCGTCGCAAATTGGAGCAATTAAAACAAGGCAGTAACACTGTTCATGCTTACTACCAAGAGTTCAAATCTTATATGCATCATTGTGACATAGAAGAATCTTAGAATGATACAATGAATAGATTTTTTGGTGGTTTGAACCATGATATTCAGGCAAGATTTCAGTATATTCCTCGTTGCATTACTGGTATGTATGTCCGTGCTTGTACATTTGAGAGACAAATACAGGAGGATGCATTGGGTGACTACAACAACTACTATTCCAGTTCATGCTCACCACCGCCGGTTGGTTACTCCACTATTGCACCTACTAGAGCAGCCCCACCTTGGATGGTGAGCGCAATATCATCTCAAGAGTATGGTACATTGTCAACGTCCGTACCTACATCAGCTACATCTCTGCGAGGTAACAGTAAAGGTCTTGATGATATAACTTCACATGAGAATGAAGCATGCCTAGTTAACTTGAATGCATCATGTGTTGAGTTACCTGTTGATTTGAGCACACCACCTATTTTAAAGACTGTTGTTACTGTCATGAATGCGTCATGTGATCAAACAACTGAAATATCAACAATTTTGAGTGCACCCATTGAATTAACTGTTGATGCAAAAGAACCAATGTTTAATCATTTTGATATGACCTCTAATCTTGGTGGTGATTCTGTGTCCAATGACTTATTGCATGTTTGCTTATTTAAGCATGTTGTAGCATGTAAATTTGATGCAAGTAAGGTTTATTCATTAAAGTTAGGATGGTTTAATGATGAACATTGCCAATCTTTTGAAGTGAATAAGAGCTTCACTTATATGTGCAAACTGAGTTGCAATATTTTTATGCCTTCTACTTCTTGTGATAATTTTTTGGCTTTAGATTTTATGAACAATGAAAGTTACTCATGTATACATGTGACATATGTGCAAAAATCAAGGGAAGTTAAAATGGATGACATATACATATACAACATGTACACCTTGTCTCTTTTGTTAGCCACATTTCAGATTAAGCAATGCCGAGGACGGCTTTGTTTTCAAAAAGGGGAGGATGATGATGACATGACTACCTTGGATACGATCAAAAATATTGCATACATGCATATTTGTCAGGTGATTTCTAATGCAAACTATTCAATAATCTATTTATGTTATCCAGAACAAAAATACTTCACACACTTTTGTGTTTTGTCTAATTGCAGGTGTATGGGACATTTGTACAATCCACACATGAAGATAAGGGAAAAGGAGAAGCTTAGGTTGTGTTCAAAAAGTCTTCTCACGTCACTTTTGTGCCAAGAGAAGATAGAGTCCAAGTCTCTCACGTTCTGGATTCAGATTCGGACTGTACAGACATACCTGACTCAAAACGCCAACAACTTTTTCATACGGACTCCGAATTGGGTGATTCTTTTTTTGTTGAAAACTAGATTTCGTGCTCTTTCCAACCCAATTGGATTCAACTTCAAATTCGTCCGGAGCGTTGAGTTACGGATGAAACAATCTGACGTTGCAGTAGAATCCGAGTCAAACTACAAGCCCAAAGGTGTTGCATCACCTCCACTTGGGCCCATGAGCCTTGTACGACCTAGGGTTAGTTTTAGGCTGCCTTGGGACGTCCTCCCACCTCCTTGGCCGCCACCCCTTGCTCCTATATAAGTAGTTCCATCTAGTAGCTTTTTGCCGGGGATTTGTTTAGTTAAAAGTTAGCCATTGCAACTTCGTGTACTTCGTTTGTGTCCAACGACCAGACCAAGACCGCTTACGGATCCCCACCATTATCAATACTTCATATATATTCGCAATATTCAGATTGCTTTATCATATTCTTGCTCGTGCTTCGATTGCTTGCAGAAATAGACCTTCGTGGTCAGGTTGATCGTGCTCCAGCGTGGTCAATAACCTCTCGGAGTTGGTTTAGCGATTGCTAAGGCGCAACGTCGTGCACGTTTATAGTCGGATCGTCAAAGTCGTCTCCACCAAATCGATAGTTATCATCTCATCGAAAGATCGGGACACCCTCGCCTCTATCATTCCGTCTGATCATCCTTTTGTTACCGGAGTTCTTGATGGAGGCTCTACATGATGGTTCTTTAAGGATTTAATTCCTTCTCGAAGTGTTCATCAAGATTCTTTTTAGAGGAGCTCAAGTATTCTTCATCTTGCATAATGAAGTGCAATTCTTTCTACCTTATCTTTTGAGGTGGTGTTATGTCATTCTTGATAATTTCCCTTTGGGTTTCATGATTCACAAGTTATCAAGAATGAGATATTTTCAATCCATCAATCTCGTCATTGGAGTTATCTTGGGTTATATTTCACCTAAAGCCTTCCCTAAGGATTGTTGCTAATTATGGTGCTTATAAATGATCCAAGTTCTTCATTTATCCTCCCGGTGGAATAAGCTTCTCGTCTCCTTGTTGTTATCAATCCAATCTATTATTTCCATTAGTGGCGGAATTTCACCTCAGTTTTGAGATGTTCTCCATAAGCCCACTACAAGCTTACTCTTTTCATTGTTGGTTTTCCAACAACTCCGTTTTAACCTTCTTGGATGGGTGCTATCCAAGCTCTTTTGTGGCAGAAGTTGGCATTGTCTGCTCCATTCTTTCATTCCAATGATCTATCTTCTATTCTTTATTCCGGAGGCATTGTGTTGTTGCTCCCTTCGACCCATCTTCTTATTTTGTCAAGATCATGTTCTTTCCTTTGCTAATCCATTTAACCGGAGTGTTGTGCCCTTTGCTCAAGTTCTTTCATCTTATCAAGTCTTGCATCTCTTTTCAACCGGAGTGCTGCCCGAATTTGTTCTCCCTTGTTCCTCTTTTCTAACAGAGTGTTTTTAACTTTGTTCATCTCCGCTATATTCTTCTCTCGAAATTGTTCAACCTCCCAAGGCTCATTGGCTTCACTCATTTGTCAAAGAAGAAACTTAGTTTCACCTCACCTCTTCCTCTTCCTTTTTCCCTCCGGTGCCATCCTAGATCTCGGGACGAGATCCTTTCATAGTGGTGGAGTGTTGTAACGCCCCGAGACCGTTGCGCCAGGTGTCTTCCAGTTATTCGTTGTTGTTGCCTTATCATTTGTTTGCGTGTCATGCATTTCATATCATGTCATCATGTGCATCGCATTTGCATACAGGTTCGTCTCATGCATCCGAGCATTTTCCCCATTGTCCGTTTTGCAATCCGACACTCCTATGTCCTCGGGCGCCCCCTTTTGCCTCTTTTCGTGTGCGGGTGTTAAACATTCTCGGATTGGACCGAGATTTTCCAAGCGGCCTTGTTTTACCACCGGTAGACCGCCTGTCCAGTTCCGTGCCATTTGAAGTTTGTTTGATACTCCAACGGTTAACCGAGGAACCGTAAAGTCCTCATGTGTGTTGCAGCCCAACACCTCTCCAAAGTCGCCCAACAACCCCTCCAAAACCACTCCATCCTCTCGGTCGGTCGATCACGATCGCGTGGCCGAAAACCGCACCTCATTTGGACTCTCCTAGCTCCCTCTACCTATAAATATGTGCTTTCCTCCGAAAATTTCGCGGATGAACCCTAGCCCTCTACCTCCTCGCGCCGCCGGACACGTCCGCCCGGCGGCCGGACATGTCCATCGCCGCCCTGCCACGTCGCCTGACCAATGGGAGAGTGCCACATCGTCACCACCGCCTCCCTCCTCCACTCGCGTGCCGCCATGTGGCACTGCCTCCCTCATCCACCGCGCGGGCCCGCGGCGCCCAGATTCGGCCCGCCCGGGCCCGAGTTTCCGCCGCCCGATTCCAGCGCGCCTCCCGTGTCGAGGCCGCCGCCCCGTGCCTCGCCGGAGACCGCCGACCGACACACGCCGCCGCCTGGCTAGCTCCCGCGCCGCCTCAACTCTGGCCGCCGCAACTGCCCGCATCCGCCGCCTCTCGCCACGCCGGCCCCGCCGCCTCACGCCAACCGCGCTCGCCCTGCCTCGCCCCCTCACCGGCTCCGCCCCCCCACCAGCGAGCTCCTCGTCGCCGGATCTCCTCCCTGGCCTCTCCTTCCTCATCTCCGGCGATTTACCCCGGCCATCATCCAAATCCGTGCAAGATCCTGATCTAGGAGGTTGACCCCGAATTTTCCTAAGTCCCTTGTTTTTTTTTGCATTCTAATGCTCCCTTCATCATGCCATAACTTTGTGCTCGGTGGTCTGTTTTGCATGCATGATATATCATAATGTTCATGAGGATGTCCTCTTCATTTTTTCCATTGCACCATGCTTGTTTGAGTCCATCTTGATGCCCTAATGACTGTTGCAAGAGTGCTATAAAATGTTAGGTGTTGATTCTTATCAGTTTATGAGCATTTGTCATTTTTTCCATGATTTTTGTGTTCCTCCTATGAACTTGAGCCCTACATGTGTTTTCAGCATGTATGCCATGTAATTTTTTGATCAATGTGGTGACTAGCACAAGCATGCAAAGTAGCTCTTGTGATGTTGCTGATTTCAAGGACTTAGAATTCTTCTAAGTCATCTCCCTGATGTTATTTTTATGCCATGTATTCATGTTGTTACAGAGTGATCCATGCCTCTTTTGAGCATGTTCAGTAAGGATAATTTTGAGATATTGTTATGTTCTATCCATCCATGTCTTTGTTTGCAATTATGGAGTACCCTAGAATGACTCAATATTGCTCTACTTTTGCTATAAAATGTTCCTGGCAGATTGTTTACGTGTTAATCAATTTTGCCAAGGTTGTTGTAGTTGATCCATGCATTCTATGAACTTGTTCTTTCATTGTTTGGCTTCATGATAATGTCTTCTTACTGGGTGCATTCTTAGTTTGTCATGCAATGCCTTGTGGTTAGTGCATCGAGCTCGCAAACATGCCTACGTAACTCTATTTTTGCAATGTCCAGTTTTCTGGTAAGTCTGAATCTGTTAACAAAACTTGCTATGTTTACATGGGTGCCATCAGATTTTCTGATCCCTTTTGGCTTAACATCAGTAAGGGACTTTTGTTATATGCTTTGAGTAGATTCATGCCATGACTTGCTTTGCTATGATCTGATTCTGTAGCATGTTGTTATCTTGCTCTAAACATTGCTTCCTGATGTTAATTCCTGGCATGTTATTTTCACTAAGTCTATGATGTTGTTATCTTTTGAAGTTTTGCCATGCTTGTTTGAGCCTGCTATGGTGTGATTTAGCCGTAGCTCATTGTTCATCTTTTGTCAATCATCTTGAGTGGATCACCGCCATGTGCTTTGTTGCTATATTAGAGTGCAGTAGCTTATTTTCTTGTTGCATTCTAGATGGCATCATGTTGTTAATTGCAGAATAGTGCCATTATTATTTTGCTTGCCATTTGCAAACCGTGCATCCGTTTCCGGTGATCTTCATATCGATTTCGACCGAAATCAACTCATCTTTCCAGCAGGACTCTTGGTTTGATAGGTTGAGGCCTAGTTCAATCTTTTCCTTCCAGAGCATGCATATGCATTGCATATTACATCCCGCATATCATGCCATGTTTTGCATTATGTTGCTTGCGCATTTCACCGTGGTTGATTGTGGTTTCTTTTGCTTGTGTTCTTGCCTTGGGTAGAGCCGGGAGACGAGTAAGTGATAGAGGAACCCGTTGAGTACGCTTACGAGGATCAAGCTTACGTCAACTCGCAGAACTTTGCAGGCAAGTTGACCATACCCTCGAAATCACTTCTATCTTTGCTTGCTAGTTGCTCGCTCTATTGCTATGCCTATGCCGTGATACCTACCACCTGCTTTATCATGCCTCCCACATTGCCATGTCAAGCTTCTAACCAACCTTGTCCTAGCAAACCGTTGTTTGGCTATGTTACCGCTTTGCTCAGCCACTCTTATAGCGTTGCTAGTTGCAGGTGAAGATTAGAGTTTGTTCCTTGTTGGAACATGTTTATTGTTGCGATATCATTATTATATCTTGTTTACTTTAATGCACCTATACACTTGGTAAAGGTTGGAAGGCTCGGCCTTATGCCTGGTGTTTTGTTCCACTCTTGCCGCCCTAGTTTCCGTCATACCGGTGTTAAGTTCCTTGATTTTGCGTTCCTTATGCGGTTGGGTTATAATGGGAACCCCTTGATAGTTCGCCTTGAATAAAACTCCTCCAGCAAGGCCCAACCTTGGTTTTACCATTTTCCACCTAGCCTTTTCCCTTGGGTTTCACGAACTCAAGGGTCATCTTTATTTTAACCCTCCCCCTCGGGCCAGTGCTTCTCTAAGTGTTGGTCCAACCTGAGCGATGTCCGGCGCCCCCTGGGCAACCAGGGTCTATGGCAACCCGACGTCTGGCTCATCTGGTGTGCCCTGAGAACGAGATACATGCGACTCCTATCGGGATTTGTTAGCACATCGGGCGTTGCTGGTCTTGTTTTACCATTGTGGAAATGTCTTGTAACCGGGATTCCGAGTCTGATCGGGTCGTCCTGGGAGAAGGAATATCCTTCGTTGCCCGTGAGAGCTTGTGATGGGCTAAGTTGGGACACCCTTGTAGGGTTTTGAACTTTATAAAGCCGTGCCCGCGCTTATGGGCAGATGGGAATTTGTTAATATCCGGTTGTAGAAAACCTGACACTTAACTTAATTAAAATGAATCAACAGTGTGTGTAGCCGTGATGGTGTCTTTTCAGCGGAGTCCGGGAAGAGAACACGATCTCGTGTTATGCTTGAACGTAAGTAGTTTTAGGATCACTTCTTGATCTTGTAGCTTCTCGACCGTGCTTTGCCTTCTCTTCTCGCTCTCATTTGCGTAAGTTAGCCACCATATATGCTAGTGCTTGCTGCAGCTCCACCTCACTATCTTTTCCTTCCCATAAGCTTAAATAGTCTTGATAGCAAGGGTGTGAGATTGCTGAGTCCCCGTGACTCAAAGATTATTTCCAAAACCAGATGCAGGTGCCGATGATGTCATTCCAGGAGATGCGACTGAACTCAAGTGGGAGTTTGATGAGGACTCAGGACGTTACTACGTTTCCTTTCTCGACGATCAGTAGTGGATCCTAGTTGGGGCGATCGGGGATCTTATGCATTTGGGGTTGTCTTTATTTTGGTTCCGTAGTCGGACCTTGATTCTATCTGGATGATGTAATGCTATATTTATGTATTGTGTGAAGTGCCGATTGTAAGCCAACTCTGTACCTCTTTCTTATTCAGTACATGGGATGTGTAAAGATTACCCCTCTTGCGACATGACTACAATGCGGTTATGCCTCTAAGTCATGCTTCGACACGTGGGAGATATAGCCGCATCGTGGGTGTTACAGGTTGATAAAATCATCATCGCACACTCCCTTTACCTTCGGGATTAGTGTTGAACCTAAAATAAATGTTTTTTGGTGTTTGCGTTGAGCATAATATGATTGGATCATGTTTATTGCAATACAGTTATTTATTTAACTCAAAGAATAATTGTTGTTCTATTTACATGAATAAAACCTTCTATGATCATACACTCAATATAAATGGTTTACTGAATCTCGATCATAGTGATACACATATTCATTATATTGAAGCCAAAAGATGCAAAGTTAATAATGATAGTGCAACTTATATGTGGCACTGCCATTTAGGTCATATTGGTGTAAAGCGCATGGAGAAACTCCATGCTGACAGACTTGTGGAATCACTTGATTATGAATCAGTTGATGCTTGCGAACCATGCCTCATGGGTAAGATGACTAAGACTCCATTCTCCGGAACAATGGAGCGAGCAGCTGACTTATTGGAAATAATACATACTGATGTTTGCGGTCCGATGAGTGTTGAGGCTCATGGGAGGGTATCATTATTTTCTGACCTTCATAGATGATCATGGAGAATCATCGTAACAAGAAAATAAAGTTTCTAAGATCTGAGCGTAGATGCGAATATTTGAGTTACGAGTTTGGCCTTCAATTAAAACAATGTGGAATAGTTTCACAAACTCATGCCACCTGGAACACCATATTATAATGGTGTGTCCGAACGTCGTAACCGTACTTTATTAGACATGGTGTGATCTATGATGTCTCTTACCAATTTACCACTATTGTTTTGGGATTATGCATTAGAGACAGCTGCATTCACGATTAATAGGGCACCATCTACATCCATTGAGATGACACCATATGAATTGTGGTTTAGCAAGAAACCTAAAGTTGTCGTTTCTTAAAGTTTGGGGCTGTGATGCTTATGTGAAAAAGTTTCAACCTGATAAGCTCGAACCCAAATCGGAGAAATGCGTCTTCATAGGATACCCAAAGGAAACTGTTGGGTACACCTTCTATCACAGATCCGAAGGCAAGATATTTTTCGTTGCTAAGAATGGATCCTTTCTAGAGTAGAAGTTTCTCTCGAAAGAAGTGAGTGGGAGGAATGTAGAACTTGGTGAGGTAATTGTACCTTCTCCCGAATTAGAAAGTAGTTCATCACAGAAAAACAGTTCCAGTGATTCCTACACCAATTAGTAAGGAAACTAATGATGATGATCATGAAACTTCAGATCAAGTTACTACCGAACCTCATAGGTAAACCTTTCTGGAAGTCATGTTACTAGACCATGACAAACCTATGAACTATGAGGAAGCGATGATGAGCCCAGATTCTGCGAAATGGCTTGAGGCCATGAAATCTGAGATGGGATCCATGTATGAGAGCAAAGTATGTACTTTGATTGACTTGCCCGATGATCGGCGAGCCAATGAGAATAAATGGATCTTCAAGAGGAGGACGGACACTGATAGTAGTGTTACTATCTACAAAGCTCGAATTATCGCAAAAAGTTTTCGACAAGTTCAAGGTGTTGACTACGATAAAATTTTATCACTTGTAGCGATGCTTAAGTCTGTCCGAATCATGTTAGCAATTGCCACATTTTATGAAATCTGGCAAATGGATGTCAAAACTACATTCCTTAATGGATTTCTTAAAGAAGAGTTGTATATGATGCAACAAGAAGGTTTTGTCAATCCTAAAGGTGCTAACAAAGTGTGCAAACTACAGCGGTCCATCTATGGACTGGTGCAAGCATCTCGGAGTTGGAATATATGCTTTGATAAGGTGATCAAAGCATATAGTTTTATACATACTTGAGGTGAAGCCTATATTTACAAGAAAGTGAGTGGGAGCACTACAACCTTTCTGATAAGTATACTTGAATGACATATTGTTGATCGGAAATGATGTAGAATTTTCTGGAAAGCATAAAGGAGTGTCTGAAAAGAGTTTTTCAAAGAAATACCTCGGTGAAGCTGCTTACATATTAAGCATCAAGATCTATAGATATAGATCAAGACGCTTGATAAGTTTTTTTAATGAGTACATAACTTGACATGTTTTTTTAAGTAGTTCAAAATGGAACAGTCAAAAAGGAGTTCTTGCCTGAGTTGTAAGGTATGAAGTTGAGTAAGACTCAAAACTGGACCACGACAGAAGATAGAGAGAGAATGAAAGTCATTCCCAATGCCTCAGCCATAGGTTCTACAAAGTATGCCATGTTGTGTTGTATACCTTGCCATGAGTTTGGAAAGGGGTTACGTGATGCGGAGCATCCCAAGTCATCCCCTTGGACCTACCATCGCCTCACCAAGTAGCTAGCGGACTCATGACACGAGCACGTGCAAGAGCTCTTGAAACCGAGGTGACATTACTCCTCTCATGTTTCCACTTTGATGCACCTGAGACATGGCTACTACCTCATACGGACACATTATGCATACTTAGGTACCATGGAGAAGCTAAGGAGCGTGGAGAAGAAGAAGATGAAGATGGACGTGAAGACAGAGACGAAGTAGAAGAACTTCTCAAAGTCTCCAGGCTCCGGACAACCGACGAACCCCGGACGTCCGACGACCTCCAGGCTCCGGACGTCCGGCCCCCTCCGAACGACCGACACTTCCACACCCAAGCCAAAACAGACGGACATCCGATGCCCCACGGACGATGGACGCCCAGACGTTCGACCCCGACCGGACGTCCGACAAAAGACCACCCGAGCCGAATCTATGGACGTCCGGACCCTCGCGATCCTCCGGACAACCGGTGACCCCCGGACGTCTGACGCCTGTGTGCTGTTTCATGTTTGGCCACAGCCCATGTACCCCTTCGCCCCCCTCTTTTGCACTAAGACTATATATAGACCTCCTATTCCTTCTAGCTAGGGTTAGCATTGGTTTGGCTCATTTGAGAGATAGAGCTTTGCTCATCCACATCGGATCTACTCGTGAGAGACCGCGACCTCTTTGGAGATCCTTTTGGATTCAAGACCTCCTCGCGGAGAAGAACATCAAGACCTCCTCACGGAGAAGACCGGCTACCCTTGTATCATCCGTAGTTGACCGTGTAGCATGTGAACTCTTATGTATCTGAGGTTCTACCACATGTGTGACTTTCTTGTGTCGTTTTAGTGATTCTCTTGTGTTTCCCTTGTGTTTTCCCTCTTTTTCCCCTTGTGTTCTTCGTGTTCTTTGCGGGATCTGCTCCTTTCATGAAAGATCGGCCGATTAGGGTTCTACCCTACATCATCTTGGTATCTAGAGCCGTGTTGATCACGATTTCGGAGCCTCCCCGTTGTGTTTCTAGCCTTGTTTTGTTGTTTTTCGTCCTAATTTGAAAAATTCCCCACAAAAATAGCCCCAATTTTTTTTGATTCATTAGTGTGTTGAGATTTTGTTGGTTTGGATCCGTGGATTTTCTTTGTTTTGAGTGGATCTAGCTTTTCCGCCCTTTCCCCATCACCAACACGTGAAGTCCATCCCGTGCCCGAAATTCGCCCAGGCACTGGACGTTCGACCATCCCTGACGAAACTGAATTTCTTTCAGTTTTGCACCACCACCGCCCCACATTTCTTCATACACACTCCTACCACCTATGCACCATCACCACTTCCGCATAACACCACCATTGCTTACCCGTTTCGCACTACGACACGTGTTGCCAATTCGAGCTTTTAGAATTTGAGTTGTGGTTCCGTATCCTTTTGTGTTTTGGCTATCTAGCTACGGTTCGACATCAACATCACCGCCGCTCATTTTCGCCACGGACACGTCATCAACAAAGACCATCTTGACTACATCTTGGTATTTGTGCCACCATTTTGACACCATACCGTCCGCCAGAAATGGTAACCTCGTCTTGGTATTGGACAAATCACTCTTGCCATTACATTGATAGCAATCATAGCCTTACTCCTTTGCGTTGCTTACCCATTGAGACTAGCCATTAAGTATTGTCAGGACCCCGATTCGAAGTCACATTGATCTAGCCGGTAACACCTCATATCACATTGCGGCCTCACGCACGGTGTCCCCACGGGTGTCGCCTTACCATGGCCCGGGACCGTTTGCGCCTTTTGGCTCACGTATATGATAGTGTCGCTAGCATCCATATGATAGAGAACCCGGGACAACATGGCTAGTCGTGAACCCAAATGGTACAGACATATGGAGACAGGCATACATGAATCACATCGAGCATGTCGGTCATCAGCGTGTGAATCCGGGCTGTAGCACTGGGCTAACAGGACTCTAGGGAACCCGGGCTGTAGCAGGCTAGGCAGGACTCCGGTAGTCAGCGCGTGACATTTCCCCGAAGGGACAGACATAGGAACAAAGTGAAACACATGTCGTCCAGTCAAGTGTACTGAGCAGTAGTGCTGGGCTAGCAGGACTCCGATGAACCGGGCTGTAGCGGACTACTATGGCTCAAGGAGCACTAGACTACATTCCCCCATAAGAGAGGCTGCCAAGGATAAACAACTAGATTGTCGGATCCCACACATACTGTCACGACTGGTTTTCCAATAAAAATATTTATTGAGAAACCAATCTTTTGAATCCAGTATGAGAGAAATCCTCCTCACTGGTAGACAATTTCTTGATACAATAAGCCAGTAGCATAAAATATATTACAGGGTCGAACTGCGGTTGCTCAACCAAATTATTACAAGCACGCCAATAATTATACATAATGGCGGACATGACACAGTGGTGTGGAGACATACTACTGACTCGAAGATAGGGCGGTGGTGGAAAAACACAGCGGGGAGAGAAATACAAGACTCTAAGTCTATCATCTCATCGAGCGTCGAGGTGAGGCTCGACGAATTTATTTGGTAGCGGAAGCGGATATAAAACAGTGACCAAATCCAGGGTCGCACGAGACTGACTGGGACTCCTCTAAGTGTCGGACTCGCTATCGAAATCTTCATCCATGCAATCGCCTTCGTCAGCATCTGGCCAAATCAACAAGCCGGTGAGTACTTTGAAAGTACTCGCAAGACAGTTCGGACGTAAGATATAACAAATGCATACATGGATGCGTCATGAATAAATTCACCAATGTACATTCAAAATTATGATAACAAGGTAAGTAAAAGGGAAACGGCGGTAGTCCGCCTGAAATCCCAACAGAACATAAATAATTACCGATCGGGGGTCTGAAGCGACGCCTCGAAAGGTGAACAAATAAATATAAGGAAAAAGATGCCACAGTCGGGCGTCTTAGCGACACCACATAAAGGGCTTAAAAAGGAATACCTCAGTCGGACGTCGGGGCGACGTCACAGAAAGGGCTTTAAAAGAAATGCCACAGTCGGACGTCGGGGCGACATCACAGAAAGGGCTTGAAAAGAAATGCCACAGTCGGACGTCGGGGCGACATCACAGAAAGGGCTTGAAAAGAAATGCCACAGTCGGACGTCGGGGCGACATCACAGAAAGGGCTTGAAAAGAAATGCCACAGTCGGACGTCGGGGCGACATCACAGAAAGGGCTTTTATGGACAGATAAA
This sequence comes from Triticum dicoccoides, assembly GCF_002162155.2. NCBI lineage: Eukaryota > Viridiplantae > Streptophyta > Magnoliopsida > Poales > Poaceae > Triticum > Triticum dicoccoides. Next base: position 301,130,745 of record NC_041382.1, on the reverse strand, counting down.
TAATAATCATAATAAACTTTTAATTCATAAGAATAAATGGGTTAGTCCATCCACAGGAATATCATTTCCGGAATTAGCACTCATGCGAAACACCGGAGTCTCTGTCATCAACACTGTCATTTTTAGGACAAGATAATACGAATTTGGACATGGAATAGATGACGTGGAGGGATATATGAGTCTGCAGAGTTTGTACAAAATTATTCCCACAGCCAACGGATTTCCGTAGTCACGAAGGACTAGTTCCGTTTACGGTATTTCGGAAGAAAACACAGCTAACCAGTACACACCCATCATACCTCTCGATGCTAGGAATCACCCTAGACATCATCCAAGAAAAACTTTTGAGACGGGGAGATCACAATCTCGAATAGCATGGGATCAAATTTATATATGCGCGCTCTAAGGGGTGCCCCCCTCTCGGTCCCAACCGGAAACACCCATGCCCCCTGACCGGATGACTGGCTTTAATCCAGGGCCATGGAACCATCATCCCGGCCTCTCTTTTTGGTGTGTACCAGGAAAGCGGTTTACAACTTACTAAACCATATTCCTTGCGGAAAACGTGTGGTAGTACAGGGAAGGAGGAATGAAAGGAACTGGTGTGATACGAGCTGACATTGAAGTCACGTAGTCTGGCATAAGCCTGGCATGCTACAACACTGCCATCTTACCCATCCTCATGCCAACACATGGCCATTCTTACTCACATTCATCCACTTATGGATCATCGAACTCACTTACCTCAACATTGCATAAAATGACGTTCATCGGTATGCTCACCAACATGCCATGAAACTAGCTAAATGCAGAACATGCCAAGACACTCATCATATCAAAAGTTCAAACATGCTTGCCTGGTTCAGAGTAGTCGGAGCCTAGCTCGGTGAAGTTCACGGCTCCGTCACCTCCTTCGGTATCTACGGTATAAAGAAAATATATGCGCTATCGTGAATACCAAGGAGTGCACAGAAATTACTTCAAATAATTTTCAAATAAATCTGATAAAAAACTAGACAAAATTTTAAAGAGAACAGAAGAAGAATCAATCAAAAATACTTTTCTGTTTAAAAGTTATAAGGATTTTTGTCCAGGGACTCATCTGTAATGAAACAGAAGATTTCCAGGGGCTAGCTTATAAAAACAGAAAGCGCTTCGGTAGCGACTACGCCAGCCCAGAGGAAAGACGTATTTGCCCGAAGACGCTTCCAGAAAACGGTTCCATAGAAAGGGCAGAGAGGCTGACGGTGGGGTCCCACTCGTCAGGTTCAAATGTTCAAACGGGGCGGCAGAGTTCGCCGGTGCCCGAGAGCCGCGGTGGTCGCCGGCGGCGATCCACGGCGAGGCAGAGAGATCGGAGGGTACCTCCATGCTCAGGGCACCCTTCCGCGTCGGTTGATGGTGGTGGAGGCGGTCGGCGAGCACCACGTCGATGGCGAGCTTTGCTCCGGCGGACGGCGGCTCGGGTGGTCGAGGGGCTCGTCGGAGAGGGCTGCAAGGGTTAAATTGAAGAGGGGGTTAGGCTCCTGGTAGCTAGAGAGGGTAACGGACGGGGTTTGGGTGCCGGAGAGGGCCTCACCGGAGTGAATCGAGGTGGAGGCCGAGGCGGATCGGGGCGGCCAGAGCTGGGGGAGGAGACCTCCTCGAGGTCCTCTGAGTGGCCTGGCGTGGCGCTGGTGAGGTGTGGGGATGAGGCGTGCACGAGGTTGAGCTCGGGGGCCCTTTTTATAGGCGGCCCGAGGCGGTTGCCGTGAACAGGGTCTCCGGCGAGCGATTACGGCGGCACAGTGCTCGGTCGGGGGTGATTAGGGAGTCGAGCGCCGTCGTGGGAGTCTACTGGGTCCGTTTTGGTGCTAATCGAGCTGGAGATTGGTGCTTAGGAGGGAGTTCGACAGAATGGGGCGGCGCGGGCCCGTCGGCGGCAGGGAGCGCGTCCTGTGCTTGCCGGTCGCGGTGGCGGTGCACGGGCGTGCGCTAGCATGCATGAGGCCACGCGGAGAGCCAGGGGGCGATGGGCGGCGCGGAACGGCGTTGAGCCGCCATTCTTGCCCTCTGACGGCTGTAACGGGGTCTCGGCCGCCGCAAGACACGCCGGCGCGGGCGGCCAGGGGCGCCACCGATGCCGGGAAGACGCCAAGCGCGCGTGCGGGGGTGCTGGCCAGGGAGAAAGAGCCGCGTGCAACGCGCCAAGTGCACTGTGGCCGCGTGACTGAAACTCTGTCGAAGATCAACACTAAACTCTGAATGTTTCTGAATTTTGAACAGCAGCAGTGCTTGCAAGGTGTTCGATAGAATGAAATTGGCCTCTGGTGATTTTTCCTTGAGCTGATACTTGGTGGAGTGGCTTCTCATTGCTCAAATAGGTTGCCTAAATTTTGGTGGAATTTTTGGGGGAGTGTAGATATGAATTTCATCAAATTTGGCAAATCTGGTCCAAACTTGCTGAGGCTGAATTTTGAAAATTTTGAAAAGAGAAGGAGTGGATCAAGATGGTTCTAGGTTGTGGGTACAAAGGACTATCCAGGAGAGTTGGTGTGAGGTCAAAACTCAAATGAAAAAGAGTACTTGCTTTGAAAATCACTAAGGCTCTAAATAATTTTCAGAATTGATTTGAGAGGGAAAATAATTAGAATAAAATCCAAAACTTGTTTGGATTAGTTGGGACAGAGAACTTAGGTTGATCACAAGGTGTAGGGGAGGTTTTGGAGAGGTTTTATCACATGGGCAAGAATGCCAAGTCAAGGATGGTTCCAAGATATGGAAATCCCAAATTTTCATAGAGCTTTATTTTAAAAGAAAAATAATTTAAACTCAAAAATTAAATTTGAGAGAACCAACAGAGAAGAAGTTTCAAAAGATCAAACACCAAGGTTTAAAAAAAATAAAGTCCTTGCCAAGGCAAAGGAAGTTTTTAAGTGGAAGGTTTTTCTGAAAAAAAATTTAAAAAGGCCTCTCCTCAAAAACCACAAAATTTTTGATAAAAACCAAATAAAAATTTTAGAGTGTCACAACACCTACCCCCTTACGAAAAATCTCGTCCCCGAGATTTCAGCTGATCCTTAAATAGGTGTGGATGCTCAGTCCGGAGAAAATCCTCGCTTTCCCAAGTTGCTTCATTGTCGGTGTGATTGCTCCACTGGACTTTGAAAAACTTGATGGTCTTCTGTCGGGTCCTCCTTTCAGACTCCTCTAATATTCTTACGGGACATTCTCGATAAGTGAGGTCTGGCTGCACATCAACGTTTTCATGGGATATTTGTTTCTCTGGGTTGCTTACATACTTCCTTAATTGAGAGACGTGGAACACGTCGTGAATGTCGGACAAGTCTTCGGGTAAGTCTAGCTGGTAGGCTACAGTGCCTCTTCGTGCCACTATGCAGAATGGTCCAATGAATCTTGGTGCTAACTTTCCTTTAATCTTAAATCGTTGCAATCCTCTCATAGGGGATACTCTCAGGTATACGAACTCACTGGGTTCGAAACTGACCCTATGATGTTTCTGATCATAATAACTCTTCTGTCGACTTTGAGCGGTCTTAAGTCGGTCTCTGATTAGCTTGACCTTTTCCTCGGCTTCTCTGAGCAGGTCTGGCCCGAATATGCGGTTGTCTCCGGTCTTTGACCAATTTAGCGGGGTACGACATCTTCGCCCGTATAAAGCCTCAGATGGTGCCATTTGTAGGCTGGCCTGGTAGCTATTGTTGTATGCGAACTCGGCGTATGGCAGGCTTTCTTCCCAACTGGTTCCATAGGTGAGGACACATGCCCTCAGCATGTCTTCTAAAACCTGGTTTACGCGTTCTGTTTGTCCATCACTCTGTGGATGGTATGCGGTACTGAAGGCTAGTTGGGTTCCCAGAGCCTGTTGTAAATGCTCCCAAAATCTTGAGACGAACTGAGTGCCTCTGTCGGATATTATAGTCTTCGGGGCACCGTGCAGACAAACTATGCAGGAAAGATAAATCCTGGCAAGCCTCTGAGTGGTGTAGGTTGTCTTCACTGGAATAAAGTGTGCCACTTTGGTCAACCTGTCAGTGATGACCCATATGGCATCATTCCCGTGTCGTGACCGAGGTAGTACGACAATAAAATCCATCCCTATTTCATCCCATTTCCACTCAGGTATTTTGTTAGGTTGCAGTAGTCCGGCTGGTCTCTGATGTTCAGCTTTTATGCGTTGACACGAGTCGCAACATGCAATGAAGGCGGCTATGTCCCTCTTCATACTGTGCCACCAAAATCTTTCCTGAATGTCCTTATACATTTTGGTTCCTCCAGGGTGGATCGAATATGGAGTGGTGTGTGCCTCAGCTAAAACTTGCTGTTTAAGGTCTTCTATGTTTGGCACGCATAGCCTTTCTCCGTACCATAATATTCCTTCATTGTCTATGACGAATTCCGAGGCTTTGCCCATACTCAACTTTCTTTTAATTCCTTCAATGCTGGGGTGACCGGGCTGAGCTTCTTTAATTTTCTTCACAAGGTTGGGTTGTATTACCAAGTTTGATATGGTGCCTTCTGCTACCATTATCAAGTTGAGCTTGGCAAATTCTTGATGGAATTCGGCCCTCAAGCTGTGCAGATAGTTCCCGTCGGAGCTGGGGTTCCGACTCAGGGCATCGGCCACTACATTTGCTTTCCCTGGATGGTAATGGATCCCAACATCATAATCCTTTACCAATTCCAACCAGCGTCGTTGCCGTAAATTTAGTTCTGGCTGCGTGAAAATATATTTGAGACTTTTGTGATCCGTATATATTTCACATCGATTCCCAAGTAAGAAATGCCTCCATTCCTTGAGTGCATGAATAACTGCTGCCATTTCTAAGTCATGAGTGGGATAATTTTCCTCATGCTTGCGAAGTTGCCTCGAAGCGTAGGCGACAACCTTGCCTTCTTGCATCAACACGCATCCGAGACCCTTTCTGGACGCGTCACAATATACTTCAAAATTCTTGTGTATGTCGGGTACAATTAATACCGGTGCTGTTGTTAACTTCCGCTTTAGCTCTTGGAAACTTTTCTCGCAGGCTTCTGTCCACTCAAACTTCTTATCTTTCTTGAGCAATTGTGTCATAGGCTTGGCTATGGTGGAAAATCCTTCAATAAATCTGTGGTAATATCCTGCCATTCCTAAGAAACTCCATATGTCCGTTACGCTGGCCGGTGACTTCCAGTCAAGTACGGCCTTGACTTTCTCTGGGTCCACTGCGATACCGTCTTGGGTCAGTACGTGGCCTAGAAAGCCTACTTGTCTTAGCCAAAATTCGCACTTGCTGAACTTGGCATACAATTTGTGTTTTCTTAGCTCTCCTAGCACAATCCTGAGATGTTCTGCATGCTCTTCTGGTGTCTTGGAATATACCAGTATATCGTTGATGAATACCACGACGAACTTGTCCATAAACTTCATAAATACTTTGTTCATGAGTTGAACAAAATATGCTGGGGCGTTAGTTAATCCAAATGGCATCACTGTGAACTCGTACAGTCCATATCTGGAGGTGAAGGCTGTTTTGGGGATATCTTCCGTTCGCACCTTCAATTGATGGTATCCTGACCTTAAGTCAATTTTTGAGAATACCTTGGCCTGAGCGAGCTGATCAAATAAATCATTTATTCTTGGCATCGGGTATTTGTTTTTGACTGTGACCATGTTAAGTGCTCGATAGTCAATACACAATCTTAGTGTTCCATCCTTCTTTTTGGCGAATAAAATTGGTGACCCCCAAGGTGAGGAGCTGGCTCGAATGTATCCTTTTTCCAGTAATTCCTTTATTTGCTTCTTCAACTCGACCAACTCGGATGGTGCCATTCTGTATGGTTTCTTGTATATGGGGGCGGTTCCTGGTGCTAGCTCAATGCGGAATTCTATTTCTCGGTCTGGTGGCATGCCTGGCAGCTCTTCAGGGAATACATCTGGAAATTCACACACTACTGGAACCTTGTTTAGCTCAGAAACGTCCACCTTATTTAATCTCGGTTGCCGGGGTCTTTTTCTTTCCTTGGCTGATACTCTTATTGTCTTCCCTTGGTGGTGTGTGAGAATCACGGTCCTGTTGAAATAGTCGATGAAACCTTTATTGGTGGTTAGCCAATCCATCCCTAGGATGACATCCAGTCCTTTGTTTTCCAATGCAATAAGATTTGAGTGAAACTCCAATCCTTCGAACTCAATGACCACATTCTGACAGTAATTCTGAGAAACTTGCTGAATCCCAGGGGACTTGATGATCATGGATTTCTCCAAAGGAAGTATCGAAAACTTATTTTGCAAAGCAAAACTTTTCGAAATGAAAGAGTGAGAAGCTCCAGAATCAAACAAAACCATTGCAGGTATTGTGTTGACAGGAAACGTACCGAGTACGATATCCGGAGCATTTTGTGCCTCCTCTTTGGTTACGTGGTTCAGATGACCCTTCCTGTGGTTATTGTTGGGATTGAAATTGTTTCGCTTGGGTGCTGAATTATTGCCGCCGTTGTTCGGCTTTGGGGTTGAACTCCTTGGCTTGGGGCACTGTTTGGCATAGTGCCCTTCTTCTCCACAAGCGTAACAAGTAACGCCGGGGCGATAGGTGAATTCCTTGTCCCTTGCATGAAAATTCTTGATTGGGCGTGAGGCATTGGATGAGAATTTGTGTGTCCCACCCTTTTGAAAATTTGTCTTGCTTCGGTGATTGCGAGCGTGATTAGTCTGGTCCCTTTTTCGCTTGCGGATATCTTCCAGACTGCGTCTCTCATTTTCCAGAGTAATGGCTTTGTCCACCAGTGTTTTAAAATCAGGAAAAGTGTGCACGACCAGTTGGCATTTAAGCGCGGGCGCTAGACCGTCAAGGAATTTCTCCATCTTCTTGATTTCAGTCATACGCTCCTCATTGGCGTAGCGGGATAATAGGGTAAATTGACTGTTGTAATCTGACACTGTCATGTTCCTTTGTTTGAGGTCATCGAATTCTCTCTTCTTGATTTTCATAATACTCTTAGGAATATGTGCACCACGGAAACCTTCCTTGAAATCCTCCCAGGTTATGTCATTTTCGTTGGGATGCATGTGCAGAAAATTCTCCCACCACGATGCGGCTGCTCCTGTGAGATAGTGTGGAGCATATAGTACTTTCTCGAGATCTGAACACTTTGCAATAATTAATTTCCTCTCCATATCTCGAAGCCAGTCCTCGGCTTCAAGAGGCTTGTCAGTGTGAGAAAATGTTTGAGGACGTGTCTTCTATAGTTTAGATAACTTGGAATGCTGTTGATACTGTCCATGGTGATTTCCCATGTTGATGACTTGGTTCATCATCTCCCGATGTTGTTGCTGACTCTGCTCATAAAGGCGGCACATTTGTGAAAGTGCCGATTCACTGCCCTGTTGGCTTGACTGTACCTGAGTGAACTCGTTGTTGGGTTGAGCATCGTAAATTTCCTCTGGTGGAGTTGGCATGGAACGTGTCCAAGGACGAGACATTTTTCACTCTGGGGATACATTTTTTTGTAAAACTCATGAGAAAAGCGGAAAGAGTCGCAAAACAAAACCATAAATGCATAAAGCTGGCAAATAGAATTAAATAACTCAGCTTACTTAAGAAAACAAATCGACGTGCGCACGAAGAAGGACTGCTCATTACATATCTTACACGCAGGCGGTAATTATACAATACATCACTCAGGATATGCGTACATAATCCTGACATGTTATTTAGGCTAGTGCACTTCTCCAGATCCTACATGATGCGCAAACAGGCTACTTCTCACAACCTATGTACATATCTTACAAAGCGGTACAATACACGGCAGCTAAGCGTACTCAGGCAGAGATGTTGACGACCTCCTTTGCCCTGCCGAGGGCGAGGCATAGCGAGGTTGGGGACTCGACTTCCTCCTCGCTAATGGGCTCCATACGTGTAGTGTTGCGCAGAGCGGACGGAGCGGTTGCCAGGGGCGGAGCAACACGTATAGTTGTGGGCGCGAAGGTTGGTGCAGTGCGCGCTGGAGTGGGCGCAATGACTTGGTTGAATTCTTCGGTAGAAGGCAGGCGACGAGCAGGCGTAAAAGATGCTGATGACGAGACAAAAGTCAGTGGCGGTGCGATTGGTAGGAGCTCCCTCCTGTTGGCAGCACAGCCATGAACTGAGTGCATGCGGGTAGCTACGAAGTCGTCCACCAGGTTGTCGAAGGCTGCCTCCAAGGCCCGGAGATACTCAATGAGCATCTCAAAAGCCTCGTCTCGTTCTCCTCTGGGGCAGGAGTATGCGTAGTGACAGGTGTAAGGCACATGGCACGGAAGATAACGGTAACGACGAGTCTTCATCACGGGAAGGACATCCCTGAGACGAGCTATCGCCTCGCGGGCTGCCATCTGCATAGCATGCCTCTCCGTAGGCATTGCTCTTCCCACGAACCGGAAGCGGCGTAACTCACCACGCCCTCCCTTGAACTGCACCGCGGCCTGGTGCATGGTCAGACTATCGTTGACTCGATGCTGGCAGAGTGTGAAGACTGGGCGCACGGATGGCCCCATCGCGACCTGAACGATGAAAGAAAGAAGTTTGACGAACCCATCGGGCACGTTGGCGAAGGTCTAAGACTCGCAGCTGTTGTCGGCCATCTACAAAAGTAGGCAAAAATTCTGCATGGTCAGATCATAAATTTATGCTGACTGACAGAAAATGGCTACAATTGCAAAAATATAAATTAGCTCTATCATGGTAATAACCAATTAGCGATCGCACCTAATGGCTTCCTACAGTCAGCCTGGCTCTGGTACCAAGCTTGTCACGACCGGTTTTCCAATAAAAATATTTATTGAGAAACCAATCTTTTGAATCCAGTATGAGAGAAATCCTCCTCACTGGTAGACAATTTCTTGATACAATAAGCCAGTAGCATAAAATATATTACAGGGTCGAACTGCGGTTGCTCAACCAAATTATTACAAGCACGCCAATAATTATACATAATGGCGGACATGACACAGTGGTGTGGAGACATACTACTGACTCGAAGATAGGGCGGTGGTGGAAAAACACAGCGGGGAGAGAAATACAAGACTCTAAGTCTATCATCTCATCGAGCGTCGAGGTGAGGCTCGACGAATTTATTTGGTAGCGGAAGCGGATATAAAACAGTGACCAAATCCAGGGTCGCACGAGACTGACTGGGACTCCTCTAAGTGTCGGACTCGCTATCGAAATCTTCATCCATGCAATCGCCTTCGTCAGCATCTGGCCAAATCAACAAGCC